>NW_022631142.1:771951-1050856 GCF_010015895.1 Lontra canadensis | reverse complement strand
ATAAATTATATATAATATATAATATATTATATTATATATTATATATATAATTATATATATTATATATAATTATATATCTGATATAATATATTATATTATATCAGATAATTCTAATATCTAAAGTCCTTAGGAGTCTAAATCTATTTGTTGCTTTTGCTGATTCTTAATTGTGGTGGCGTGTTTTCTTACATGCGTGGGGATCTAGGATTGTGAACTCGTAATTGTTTATCTGTGGCTATTCTGGAGGCCTAAACAGGGAAGTACTTTCCTCTAGAAAGACTTGGCATTTTTCATCTGGAAAACTGGGGGTGTTATCACTTTAGTCTTTTTTGAGTTGGTTTAATATCGAGTCTCAGATTTATCTCCTCCATTTTGCTCTATTGTAATGCTTTATCTTCAGATCAGTCTTCCCTTTTGCTTGTCGCTCACTATTCCTCATCTGGTTTTAGCTTATTTTGTGTTTATCACTGTGAGCCCAGTGAGCACATTCTGAAAGTCCATTTTTATCAGGATTTTATTGTTTTGTAGGTGACTATCCCTCCAGACTATCTAGTGGGGCATTCCACCAAAGTAGGATTCAGTTGCCTCAGTTTAGGTATTGACAGGTAGAATGGTGGTGATTAGTCACATTAGGCACCTTCCAATTCTCCCAGTTTCACTCTCACTTAATCATTGACTCATCAGGTTTAGACTTTGGGCCCTAGGTAAATGACACATTTTCTCTTGGCTAGCAATTCTTGCTGTTGGGAATGAAAAGTGATGATGATTAGTTTGGACACTGCATCCCTTTGCTAATCTGGATGATCTGTTTATTCCCCTGTGGTAACAGTGATGGGAATTTGAATTTATTTCAGGGAAAGAAAGGCCCAAAAGATAGTATAATAACTGAGGTGTCATAAAATTGAAGTTTAAATCCCAGCATGGCCATTTACCAGCTCTGTGACCTGGTACATGTTATATAACTTCTCTGAACCTTTGAAGTCTCAAGCTATCAAGAATAACAAACAAAGCTGCTCTTTATTGATCATTTATAAAATGCTAAGCAGTGTACTGATATTTATAGTATTTCTTTTTTTTTTTTTTTAAAGATTTTATTTATCTGTCAGAGAGAGAGAGTACACACAAGCAGGTAGAGAGGCAGGCAGAGAGAGAGGAGGAAGCAGGCTCCCCGCCGAGCAAGGAGCCCGATGCGGGACTTGATCCCAGGACCCCAGGATCATGACCTGAGCCGAAGGCAGCGGCTTAACCAACTGAGCCACCCAGGCGTCCCTATAGTATTTCTTATGTAATATTCAGTAACAATCTTATGAGATGTAGATATTATTATACCTATTTTATTGATGAGAAAACAGAAGTATAGGGAAATATAGAAAGTGTTGTTATTCAAGCCAAATTTAAATGAGATAACGTGTATTTAACACAAGTACACATAAGGTGACCAATAAATGACAACATTATTATGATCACTTAAATTTTCCAGATATAAAATTAAGTCATTTACATGATATGGCCCAAATAAGATTCATTTACTCAATAAATATATTTTTTAAGATTTTATTTATTTATTTGACAGAGATCACAAGTAGGCAGAGAGGCAGGCAGAGAGAGGAAGGGAGGGGGAAGCAGGCTCTCTGCCAAGCAGGGAGCCCGATGTGGGGCTCGATCCCAGGACCTGAGATCATGACCTGAGCTGAAGGCAGAGGTTTAACTCACTGAGCCACCCAGGCGCCCCTCAATAAATATTTTTATTGAGCACTTACTATGGCCATGTGTAGTTGTTCAATGCTGGGGAAACTGGAAGGAATAGACAGATATGGCTTCAGCCCTTAGGGAATTCCCTTTAAAGTGAGGGAGACAGGCACATAAACACAGTTCAGCCTGGGAAGTGCTGTGATGAGGCAAGAAGGTGGTGTTTGGGAGTTAGAGTAAAATTTTTAAAAAATATTTATTTGAGAGAGAACGAGCGCATAGGCATGGTCACAGGAGGAGGGGGAGGGGCAGAGGGAAGAGTAGACTCCCCACTGGGCAGAGAGCCTAATGCTAGGCTCAATCCCAGGACAGTGGGATCATGATCTGAGCTGAAGTCGGATGCTTAACTGAGCTACCCAGACACCCTGGGAGTCAGGGAAGATTTACCAGAAGTAAAGATGCCCTCTAGATTTGTACTTGAATGAATTGGAAGTGAGGGGGAAGACCAAGGAGGCAGCCAGTTTAAGGAAATGAAAGTAGTTTTGTATATAGGATTTTAGACAAAGCATAGAAAGTGAGCCTAGGGAGATGGGCAGATTCTGAAAGTCTTTGTAAGTCCTGCTACCAGAGTTTGACCTTTCCTTTTAGGTAATTGGAGAGCCTCTGAAAGGTTTTTACTCAGCAGAGATGTGATTTTAAAAGATCACTCTGGCAGAGTGAGGGGAATAATAAGAGGAGCTTTAAATACATTATCTCATTTAATCTTCACACCAACACTAAGAGGTAGCTATTATTATCTTGACTTTAAAGATGAAGAAATTGGGACTTGGAGAATTTACTACATTCACACATTTAATAGGAAGTGGAGTCACATACCCATGTATTTCTGACCCTAAACCTATGTTGCTGTATTGTATCCAACGAGTAGTGATTTGTATGACCTACTTTATGTTTTCTTTGTGGAAAATTCTCATTCATTCTTACAGTATTATTTGCATATTCGGTGTTAGTTTACAAAGCATTTCACAGCCATTATTTAATCTCCTTAAAACTATGAATTACGTGGTGTTATCTCTATTTTATAGGTATGAAAGAAAGCTGAGGCTTGAGGTATGGGACTGTTCATGGTCCCATACACCTAGAAAGTGGTGGAACTGGGACTTGAACATGATGCTCTTGACAAAGGAAAGATTTTTTATGCGTATTTTATGAATAGGCCACGTTTCTTTTTTGGGTCTTTGTCCTTTGTTCACCAGTGAATGTTTATAAGGCTCTTTCCTTCCAGGTTTTGGAGATCACATTCATTGGAGGACACTAGAAGATGGGAAGAAGGAAGCAGCTGCCAGGTACAAGATATGGTTTTAGGTTATTTATGGGGGAAGAGGTGCCTGGCTGGCTCAGTTGGGTAGAGCGTTTTTATGTTATCGATAAGGCTTCTTACCCAGGTTGGGCCTAGAGATTACTTTTTTAAAAAATACATTCAGTAGGTTATATATGCTAGCAAAACATTTTCCAGCCATCAACTTAACATTAATTACAGGTGAAGGTTATGCCAAAACAGAGCCAGAACTGAGTAGTTAGGCAACTACTACTACTACTACTACTACTACTACTACTACTACTGCTACTAAGTGCTTATTATGCACCAGACACTGAATTATGTGAATTAACTCATTTAATTCTCACAACAGCTCTTCTGAAGTGGGTACTGCTGTTACCTTCATTTTAGAGATGAGAAAACTAAGGCACAGAGCAGTTAGGTAACTTGCTTAAGATTAGACAGCTAGTAAATGGTGGAGCCAAGATTCAAACCCAGGCACTCTGGATTCAGAGCCTGCACTCAACCAGTAAATTATATTGCCTAATAGTCTCAAGTTGAATAGTCTTAACGTTCAATTATTTTTAGTCTATCCACTGATGCAAATAACTGATAAAGGAGGGAAAAAAGATAGAGCAAGGGAGGGAAAGCTAAAGCACTGATCTAAGTGCTTTACATGCATTAATTAATTATATTTATTTAATTATTTAATCCTTATAATCTATGAGGTTCAGCCTTTGAAATAAGAACTGTTGTTATTATTTTATGGGAGAGGAAATTCAGACACACAATGATTAAATAACTCGTCAGTAGATTACACAGCTAGTAAGTGACAGAGCCAATATTTGAATGTTCTCTACTGTAGTATACTGGAGAGACACAAAGACCCACACATTTCTGCACCTACAAAATTACAGTTGACTTCTGAACAATGCTGGTGGGTTAGGGGTGCTGACCGCCCGCTTAGTCAAAATCTGCATATAACTTTCAAGTCCCCAAAAACTTAACTACCAGTAATCTGTTGACTGGAAGCCTTACCGATAACATAAACAGTCAATTAACACATAGTTTGTATGTTATATGTATTGCATACTGTATTCTTACAACAAAGTAAGGTAGAGAAAAGAAAATGTTAAGAAAATTATAAAGAGAAAATACATTTATAGTACTGTGCTGTTAAAAAAAAAAAGTCTGCATTACAAGTATATCTGTACAATCCAAACCCATAATTTTTCAAGGGTCAACTGTATCTTGTTAGAACAGATCCTACACCTTCATGGCTCTGAGTCTCACACATTCTGTAGAATAGGGTTGCCAGATTTAACAAATAAAAATAAGGATGCCCAGTTAAATTTGAATTTCGGGTAAGCAAGAAGTAATTTTAAATATGTCCTATTCAGTATCTGAAACATATTAAAAACATTTTTTTTGTTGCTTTTCTGAAGTTCAAATTTAACTACGCATCCTGTATTTTATTGGGCAGCCTTACCCAGGAGAAAAAATTCTGTTAGCTTTTCACGTTCTAAATCAAACGACTATTCCTTCGGGCAGTTTGTTTTCCTCTTCTCTACTTTTATATCCCAATCTACTCTATCCATTATAGTATTATCTTACTCTGCTTGTAGGTGCTTGATTTTTCCTATTCAGACCCTTAACCTCCTATAGGGGGAACTGCCTGATGTTCATTTCAGAATTCCCAATCATGGAGAAGTTAAATGATTGAAAAGGTTATTGAGTAAACAGTTACTGAGAGTCACTGGGTATAAGGTATGAAGTGGAACTAACATTTGTGAATGGCCCTTTTCCTTTTGCATGCTGAATGTAGTGCTGATTGTTAGTGCTCGTTAAGGCCCTATTAAAAATTTTTGGGCATTGTTTTTGGCCACAGGGAGAATCACAGTTGACATAAATAACTGCTGTCATTCTAGTTTCCATCACCTTTCTGAGATAGCAGGTCCTAGAGTTAGTTGGGATTTCCCTCGTGTTCCCATAGCAACAGTAGGTCCTTTAAGCCTCGAGAGGGACAGGAAGTGCAGTTTGCCTTTCCGGCTTGCGTCCGTCACGTTTACACCCCGGAAGTTGATGCTACGCCGTTGTACATGGCCGCGCCCTGTAAGGATGCCGCTCGTGGTGTTTTGCGGGCTGCCGTACAGTGGCAAAAGCCGGCGCGTGGAGGAGCTCCGTGGGGCTCTGGCGGCTGAGGGCCGCGCGGTGTACGTGGTGGATGACGCGGCGGTGCTGGGCACCGAGGACGCGACCGTGTACGGCGATTCGGCCCGTGAGAAGGCGTTGCGCGGCGCTCTGCGAGCTGCGGTGGAGCGGCGCCTGAGTCGCCACGATGTGGTCATTCTCGACTCGCTTAACTACATCAAGGGATTCCGCTACGAGCTTTACTGCCTCGCGCGGGCGGCGCGCACCCCGCTGTGCTTGGTATATTGCGTGCGGCCCGGCGGTGTGAGCGGGGGACCTCAGGTGGAGGGTGCGACAGACAACCAAGGCCAGAACGTCAGTGTGAGTTGGAGGCCGCGCACTGAGGAGAGAGGGAGACCTCTGGTGGCTGGCGGCAGTGCCCTCAGGGAACCCCAAACAGTGGACTTCGTAGTAAGTGGAAGAACCCAGGTCAATGTACCTAAAGAACTGGAGCAGGAGAATACCAAAGCGCCAGATCTTCCAGCTCGTGTGACTCCAGACTTCGATAAAGATGCAAAGGGTGATTCAAGTGCCTTATATCCTCCTGAACTTATGGAGGCTCTAACGCTGCGCTTTGAGGCTCCCGACTCTCGGAACCGCTGGGACCGGCCCCTCTTCACGTTGGTGGGCTTAGAGGAGCCGTTGCCCCTGGCAGAGATACGGGATGCCTTGTTTGAGAACCAGGCTCCCCCACCTCATCAGTCTACACAGTCCCAGCCCCTTGCCTCTGGCAGCTTTCTGCACCAGTTGGATCAGATTACGAGCCAGGTGTTGGCGGGATTGATGGAAGCCCAGAAGAGCGCGGTCCCTGGAGACTTGCTTAAGCTTCCTGGAACCACTGAGCACCTGCAGTTTACCCGGGCTTTGACCATGGCAGAACTGAGTCGCCTCCGTCGCCAGTTTATTTCCTACACCAAAATGCATCCCAACAATGAGAACCTTCCTCAGCTGGCCAACATGTTTCTGCAGTATCTGAACCAGAGTCTGCACTAACAAGGCTCCTGGTGTAACCTCCCCTGCTCTCTGTTTTTCTTGATAGAGTAATCTCAGTCTGCAGAACATGTTGTTGTGTGGCACTAGAGCTGTTGTGACTGGTTTACTTTGCTCTGTGCCAGGCCTTGAGTTTACAGCGTAAGTCGAGACTAGAAAAAAATGGAGAACTGGCTTGGAGATTCTTGGCAAGTTTCTCCAGGGGACAGAGTTCAGGTGGACACGGTTTGTTTAGATTGGGTTCTACTTGGGGTATCACACACTGATGATTTCCCCCATCTGAATGGTGAGAGAGCAGACTGGTTGGATGAATTGTTTTAAAACAGTTCGGACAAGAACTGAAGATGGCCCTGTTCATCTGCACTCACTTTGTTCATACCACAAATAAGTTTTTGAGTACTGTGCCTACTTTTTGTTAGTCTATTCTGGGGTCAGGGGTCACAGATAAATCCACTGGTTTTTGTTCTTGGGAAGCTTTGGTTTTAGTGGAAGTGAAAGACTTAACTATTGGATTATTTCATCTAATAAAATCTTTTAAAAGAAGTAAGTCTGTTGGAATCTTTTTCACTTAATGTAACTTAATATTCTTCATGTGATTTACCTAGTGTAATATTTAGATACGTGAGTATCACTGTTATGCCTTTGACCAAAATAGTACTTTGATAGTGCTTAGTGAGAGACTAGATATTTTGGTCTAACCTAGAGTAATTATGATAACTTCTATAACTGTTGTGCTTCATTCTGGTTTTTAAGGCAAATTTCACTTTAAGCTGTTTTTCATTCTTTCATTGATTTCTTTAAACAAATGGTGGATATCTGCCTTGTCAGCATTTGTGATTTTCAGAGATGAATTAGATAGGCTTTGCCCTTGAGAAATTAATAGTTTAGTGAAAAATACAAGTAAACACGATTATGGGATGAAAAGGGTTGGCAGTTGCAGGATGATGACAGAATGCTTTGGAACCCCAGAGGAAGAAAGGACTAGTTAGCTGTTGAGAGAAGGTAGTTTTGGGAAGGCTTCATAGAAGGGTTGATATTTGAACTGTCACTCTAGAACATGGGTCAACAAAGGGTCCAATATCAAATATTTTAGGCTTTGTAGGGGATAAGGTCTCTGTTGCAGCTTATTAACTATAGCGCCTTGTATCACAAAAATAGCCATTTACAGTAAGTATACAACTGAGTATGAGTGTGTTTTAATAAAACTGCACTGAAGGGTGAATTATATTGAATTTTAACATCACAAGGTACTATTTTTTAGATTTGTTTTCCAAACATTTAAAAATGAAACTCCCAAGTCTATTGCAGGGAGACAGGTAAGAGAGTTCAATGTAGTAAATGCAGTGATCATATATACTGTATGATGGTGTGGTGATACAGGGGTTGGATGAGGGAGAAAGCCAATGGCTGCTTACATAGGACTCTCCTACAACTTGGGGTTTTAGCCTTGAGAGCTTAAGAGCTTCATCTGGCCAAGACTGGTTCAATAATCCACCACTGGCCAAGGTGGATTATGTTGTTCATCATTTTAAAAAAGAAAAAGCTTATTCTCCCTGATTATAAAAATTACATTTAATTATAAAAAAATTGGAAAATGCAGAAAAAAAATATAGTAAAACCATAATCCCATCATCTAGGGATAACTGCTATTATGTTTTGGTACTTTTTTTCATTTCCTTTTAGGAATGAAAAAAAAAAAGGTTTTTTTGTATGTTACAGCTCTATGGAAGCAGGCAGTAGGCTGGATCAGGTCTACAGACTGGTTGGCTAAAATCTGCTCTAGAAAGATAAATAGGAATTTTCTTGGGAGAGGAGGGAACAAGGCATTCTTAAATGCTCTGTAAATGCATGGAGTCATTAAAAGGATAGGCTGCATTGTTAGTGATGCGTTTCTTGCTCATCAGGTAATCTTAGCCACCATTTGTTAATACTAGATATTTTGGATGTATTATAATTACATGTGATATATTAGATGGTATATGATATATTAGAATTCCTGGGTGAAATGGAGGTTTGGATTAGGCGACCTCTAAGGTCTTTAACAACCTCTGTTCTCTGATTCAAAGTTAGTTGATTATTGGTTGTGGATTGCCATCCTAAATTGAAGTAAACTTTAATGGTCAGAAAGAACATTGGTTTTGGAGCCAGAATTAATGAACTTAGCTAGTAAGTGGCAGAACCTAGATTTTATGTGGTCAGATATTTAATCTCTTAGAACTCTTAGTCTGTGTTTTCTCCTTTCTTTTATAAGAACAATAATATACCTCAGGATTGTTGTGAGGATTTTAAAAAAAAAAGATTTTACATATTTATTTGGAAGAGCGAGAACACGAATAGGGAGAGGGTCAGAGGAAGAGGGAGAAACAGACTCCCTCCTGAACACAAGGAAGGAGTCCATCCCAGGACCTGAGATCATGACCTGAGCTGAAGGTGGATGCTTAACTGACTGAGACACCTAGGCACCCCTATATTTGTTTTTTAAATTTATTTTATTTTATTTTAATTATTTTTAAGATTTTATTTGACAGACAGAGATCACAAGTTGGCAGAGAGGCAGGCTGAGAGAGAGAGAGGAGGAAGCAGGCTTCCCACTGAACAGAGAGCCCGATGCGGGGCTCGATCCCAGGACCCTGGGATCATGACCTGAGCTGAAGGCAGAGGCTTTAACCCACTGAGCCACCCAGGCGCCCCTTTAAATTTATTTTAAAGTAAGCTGTATGCCCTACGTGGGTCTTGAACTCAGGACTCCAAAATCAGGAGTCACATGTTTTTATTGACTGAGCCAGCCAAGCACCCCTGTTCTAGTTTTTAATTTGACATAGCAATGAAAAGTTTTATTAACTTTTTCAGTGGTTATATAACGTAACATTTAGAAGTACTGTAATTTGATGTTTCCTTCTCTTAGATGTCTTTTCTCCCTAGCTTTAAACCCCAGATTTGCAGAATTTACAGGAATGTCAGAACTTACTAATAATTGTACTACAGTAATCTATAATATTTAGGTTGCCTAAAAATTTTCTTAATCTAAGTCATACTACGTTGTACATTAACCTTTGTCTTTATCAGGTGGTCATTTTATTAGGATAGACTTAAAGAAGTGGAATTACTAGATTGTAATTTCTTTGTTTTTTTAAGTGGGTTGCCTCTGATGGTGATTATCCACAAGTCCTGGTGTGGAGCTTGCAAAGGTAAGTGCAAATAATCCAACCTCCAATGGGTTCTTAAATATTAACACTTAAAAAATAATAGCACAGACTTTGTCCCAGCATTGCTGATAGCTTTAAGGAATACCAAAGAAATATATGACATAGATTTCTTGTCCCCAAGAAGTTTGCAGTTATCTATGGAAGGGATTGGAGGGCAAAACAATGAGATATGGTTCGGGAGAGTATAGGATTAAGTGCTGCCGTAGTCATATGGACAGTAAATATAGGAAACTGAAATATATAGAGACATGAGAAGTGTTTAGGGAAGTCTGCAAAAGGTGGAAACCAGAGTTATTTGTGACATGTGTTTTTCTGCTGGGCCACCTTGCTACTTCCCAGTCAGCTTTTTTCTTTTGTTTGATATGCTACACTCTACAGAATCCTAACTGGAAAAGGAATATGAAATTAGTGCAAATAGTGTAATTATATATATATATGTTGTGATGTTACTTTATTGTCTATTACTTCAATAGAAGTTACTGAAATGTGGCTATAAAAAGCAAATAGAAATAATTGTTTTCATTTGTATGCTATTATCCATATTTTATAAATGGGATAAAAGCTTGAGAGAAATGAAGTCAGTCACTCTGGTGACATACCTGTGTGGGTAAGTGACAGAAGCATGACCAGAATTTAGGTGTCCTGATTTCTGGTTGTTAGGAGTTTAAAAAAAAAAAAAAGTTTCATTTATCTGAATCAACTTAGCAAATTAGGGCTTGGATTTGACAATGATGTTTTCATGTATTCTAAGATATTTTTTCCCTCTTAGCTTTGAAGCCCAAATTTGCCGAATCTACAGAAATTTCAGAACTTTCCCATAATTTTGTTATGGTGAATCTTGAGGTAAGACTTTGAGACTCAGTTTCTCCTTTCGGCTACGATTTTAAGTCTTTGTTGTTTTAAAATTATCATCATTAATGGTATAAAATCATATTCAGCAGAGCTGGCTTCCTGTATACAGTGTTTTCCTCTTGACCTCTAATACTAAGGCTTGTGTGTCAGCTGTAGAAAGCTGTCCAGCCTTCACTTATCAGAGGAAGAAGAGGAGAAATGGGATAAGATGACTACATTTTAAGGTCCCTTCAATCTTCGCCTAGGATTATGACATGTTTTACATCATTGTATGGCTGTACTAGAGGTACATGCAAGACACAGATCCCTATGTGATGCAGTTGAGCCCCTTCTCTGTGCTGGGTTTGTATGCACAATCTTCTGGTTTCTTCATTAGATAGCCTTTATGTACTTGGCATAGATTATAGGTCTGTTATTATCAAGTCAGATATCAGATTTTAGAAGGGATTTTTTTCAGCCGCTGGGACTCTATCTCTGTTTTACAGAAAGGGCATCTTGGGACTGAAGGAATTAGGTGATTTAGCCAAGTTCAGAGAGCCTAATAAGTGATAAGAATAGGTACTGTGACCTAACTGCTGAGTTTTAGGCTGTACTTTGCAAGTGAGGGATGCTTGGATGCTCTATGATGAAATGTCTAGCCCTAAGTTTCTGTGAAGATAGCATTACTTAAACATAGGACTGGAAATCTTTTGAGGACACTAATGGGGAATGTTGAGGCAGCTAAGGATCGTAAAGGATTGCTGTATGACTAGTGGATAGTCTGAATGCTGACACACCTCACTCAAGGCAAAATTATATTAGTTTGGAGAAATCCCATTTAATTCCTGAAATGGGATCCACACCAAAAATGACAACAATCAACAATACTGTTGATTTCTTATGCATATGAACTTTTTATCAGTTTCTAAGTTAGAACTATCACTCAAAGGAAACAGAAATGTCTTAACTGAGCATTCTCCAAATTCAGACTTTTCTTCAAAAGAAAGCTAACCATGTGGTTTTATCTCCTGGGAGGACTATAACTCCATAATTATAGCCAAAATATCAGTCTCATTACTTCATTGATTCAAGAAATACTGTGTGCAAGTCACTGATGTGGGTATTGGGAATCAGCGATGGAAAAACAGATAAAATTCCCCACCCTTACTGAAATTACGTATGGGAAAATGAATTATAGGGAGACAGACAAATCAGTTAAACAAAATATGTCAGGTGATGGTAAATGCTATGGCTAAAAATAAAGGGTGGAGGGAATAATTTGCAATTTTAAATAGATGATTAGGAAAAAAGGTGACATTTGAGCAAAGATTTGGCTCAAAAAAGAGAGTAAGGGGCGCCTGGGTGGCTCAGTGGGTTAAGCCTCTGCCTTCGGCTCAGGTCATGGTCTCAGAGTCCTGGGATCGAGCCCCGCATCGGGCTCTCTGCTCTGGCTGGGAGCCTGCTTCCCCCTCTCTCTCTGCCTGTCTCTCTGCCTACTTGTGGTTTCTGTCTGTCAAATAAATAAATAAAATGTTTAAAAAAAAAAAAAAGAGAGTAAGCCGTGTGGATAATGGAGTAAGTAATTCCTGGCAGAGGGTAAGAACAAGTGCAAAGGCCTGAGCGAGGTGCATGCCTGGCTTGTTTAAGGACAGCAGCAGCAAGCAGGTCAGCATTATGGAAAAAGACTGAACAAAGGCTAGGACATAAAGTCAGAGAAGTGCCCAGGTGGCAGATTATGTAGGGCCTCTTAGGCCACTTGGGACTTGGGGTTTTACCCTGAGTGAGAGGGGAAGCCCCTGAAAGGTGTTTTGTTTTTGTTTTTGTTTTAAGATTTATTTACTTATTTGAGAGAGAGCCAGAGACAGACAGAAATAGCGGGGTGAAGGGGCAGAGGAAGAGAGAGTCTTAAGCAGACTCTGCACTGAGCGTGGCACCTGAGATCACAATCTGAGCTGAAACTAAGATGGCACCACCCAGGCACCCCACCTCTGAAAGGTTTTGAAGAGGAAAATGACATGATCTGACTTAAGGTTTATACTTAATAGGATGAAGAGGAGCCCAAGGATGAAGATTTCAGCCCTGATGGGGGTTATATTCCACGAATCCTTTTCCTGGGTAAGGTGAAAGATCTTAATCTGGGGATCTGTGTTGTGGAGGGAGAGATAAAGGAATCAAGGCACCCACTCTATTTAGTGAAACTATATGAGGATGGTTAAAAACAAAACAAACAAAAGCCAGTTTCAAGAGAACGGGGGAATTCCCAATGCCAGAACTTCAAGTCTGAAAGGAAATTTTTTCCACTAGCTAACTGTTTTTGTAAACAGTGACAGAGTACTGATCATCCATTATTCATTTGCGTATTAGGCACTACAGGGACAGAGATAAGCTACAATTCCTACTGTGTACTACAGTTGCACTCTGATCTCAGAGTACAACTGAGATAGCGGAATACTGTAACCAGACAAATGTCTTTCCACAAACAATTTACAAAAGATGTTAAATTTAGTGGCCATCTAATCTTTGCTCGGCATTCTGCTGGATTCTATGGGGGACACAAATAGAAATGTAGAATCCCACCATCATCAAGAAGAAAGGGAGCATGCCAGGAAGAGAGAACAGCATAAGCCAAGGCATAGGGGACATGAGTTCAGGGAGCTGCAAGGAATTCACCGTGATTACAGCAGAAAACACAAGGGGTAGAGTAGTGAGAGAGTGGGCTGCAGAGATGGGCAGGTCTCATTTTCTAGAGGGCCTGATGTACTATATAGCATTTGAAACACCTCTTTGTTGTAATTATTGCAGTCCTTGTCCCATTTTGTCTGTAATAGATCCCAGTGGCAAGGTGCATCCTGAAATCATCAATGAGAATGGAAACCCCAGCTACAAGTATTTCTACATCAGTGCCGAGCAAGGTATGGTTATGTTGAGAGAGGACGGAGAATTTCTGCTGAATTTAAGTAAAATGGAGCACATGCAAGGTCTATGGGAGGAGACTCAATGCTATGTGTTAGCTGAGCATCTCCACATGACTAGCTTTTGGCTAGAACCTGTGTAGAATATAGGAGAAAGATGAGACCGAGCCCCTTCCCTAGCTGCTTACAATGCAGTTTGGAGCTAACAGAACAGAATTCAGAGGAGGGGGAATGCCATTAGGTGATCAAGTCTAAAAGGTTTCATAAATAGTAAGCTTTAACTGGACCTAGAAGGATAAGGATTTGTCTCTATGGACAGATATGAGGACATTTCAAGCTATGGAAGCAAGGGTGGGGGTGTAGCCCAATATGGAGAGTACGCAGGCTTGCTGGAGGACACAGTGACTGGACTGAATCCTGAAGAATGAGACCTAGCCAGCAGAAGAATGCAAAAAGCATATTCCAGGCAGAAAGAATAGCATCAGCACAAACAGGTGAAGGAAGGTTGAAATCATGTCAGGCCTTCTTGTTCTCTAATCCTTGAGCACAGTCATTCTGGAGGCAGGAGGTTGGAATTCATGTTAAGTACTTTCCCTGTTTTCCTTCCAGAGTTTCTCCTGTCATCTATTAGGGCCGTTGTTTGCTAAGCCGCCACGTGTCCCACATTGCCGTGGTGTCAGGTTGTTGCTCACTTTATGTTCTGAGTCCTTGGAACTCTTGTTTCTCAGAATAGGGAGAGGAAGGAGATCTGGCGAGGAGATAAACTCGCCAGATCTCCTTCCTGTGGGTAAGGAGAATGTCGTCTTCCTTACCCAAATGCAGATCACTGGAGGCTGGCGTTAGAGGGAAATTTCCCACATGGGAAGGGAGCTAGCTAGATTTTAGGTCCCCAGCTCTTGACCCTAGAGATTCACCTTCTCTTCAGAATTTCATCCAACTTGCCACTGCCATCATCAACTTTTAATATGTGAGTCCAAATATGGACACAAGACCTTTGCTGAATCCCCCATGTCTCAGCTGATGTGGAACTGGAACATCAAGCCTGCCTTTACTAAAGGACAGCAAAAGGGAAATAACGAACTACACGACTTGTCTCTTATGAGGTCATAGGCTGGCTTTCTGCGATTTACAGACTTTGGCTCAACCCAGCTCCTGGCCTGTCACTGTGTGGAGAGCCTATACCAAAGCAGCTGCCCTCCTTGAAGCTGTGTTGACAAGAAAGATGTCCTGAGATAGTTCGGCTCTTTTTTTTTGCCTGAAAACTTGGCTGCTTCTGAGTGTAGTTGGTGCTAGAAATGACTGCCTCCTTCATTGAAGACCATACCTCCTCTGAGCACACGCTCATACTCACCTGTAACTTCCACAGGAAGTGAAATAAATGCAGCATTCATCCAAAGAATATCATGGGATGGGTGGAGGGTGTTTTCTCTTCCCTTAACGATGACAAGTGAACATCTGTAGTCTGTGACAGGGATTCAGCCCTAATCCTGGAGGATAAGCCATAGTAATTGGTAGTATTTTTGTAGTATTTCATAATTTAAAAGCTCTTTTATTATCCATTCATTTAATTTTTTATAATAATCCTGTGTGAAGTAAGTAGCATTCCCTCATTTTACAGATGGAGAAACAAATTCAAAGAGATAATTGACTTTCCAGGACTCAAATCCAGAATTAGATCCTGTGCTCCTGTAGTGTTTCTCCTGTAATAAAATTTGTTAGTTGCCAAATGTCAGATATTAAAAACCTGCTTCATACTCTCTCCCCCCAATCTTTATTTCACAGTTGTTCAGGGGATGAAGGAAGCTCAGGAGAGGCTGACAGGAGATGCCTTCAGAGAGAAACATCTTGAAGATGAGTTATAACATGAATATATCCTTTCTTTCATCAGAGTTAGTGCTCTGGAAGGAAAACAGCAGGGGAGGGGATATTGAGGAATCGCTCAGAACAATTCAACCAACCAGGAAACCTTGCTCCTGCCTACATGGGGAGGAGCACTTTCACTGTGGAAGACTTCTGCTGACAGGAGCTGGTCTCCACGCTTGTGGATCCAGCAGAGTGTGGCAGACTTCCTTCTCCCGCCTCCTCCTAGATGTCTGTCACTGAACGTAAAGAATGACAGCTTTTGACACAAAACTTGAGCCATTTGGAGTTGTACTCCTCACAGTTCAGTATTTGAATCTTTTTCCATTTCCTCCCGCTTTAGTCACCTTGGTGGTGAAAGGAGACCAGTAGCATCTTTTCTACGGTATTAAAATTACAGAAATAGTTCATCATTTAAAAAAACAAACCTAAAGGTAAAACAGTAATTCTACCCCCACTGAGGAGACCAGCCTATTTCTTCTCCTTTTCTCCTGGGAATAATCTTGGGCTTCTTCCTGAATCCCGGTAACTTCCATCCTCTTCTGCTTGGGCTTCCCTGTTTGCACGCATGTGTATGCAGGAATGGCTGTGTGTTTGGACTCAGCCCCAGCTGGAAGCATGCTTTCCCCTGGTACTGTTACAGAAACAGAAACCTTCAAGCCCTAGGTGGAGCCATTTTTGTCAAGTCGTCAACTGTATTTTTGTACTGATGTTAACAAAAAAATTTAAAAATACTAATTGTTCCATTAAACTTTAATAAAACTTTGAAAGGAAATGAGTTGTGATGGCCTTTTTGTTATTGGAGAATGGAGGGAGGGATGGAGATCACTTCAGGAAGAAAACTAACCATGAGGGCCTGATCTAGGATTCCTCCCACTCCTGCTCCTCCTACATTTAAATGGGCATCAGAGCTCATCTCTTCTGCTCTTTAAATAGCTGAATTCCTTCACTGTTACTGTTACTGTTTTCCTGCAGGGCAGGCTTTTTCTATTTCCTGGACGATCTATTATGACAGCCTCTTAACTTGCCTCCTTACGCCCAGTACTCTCTCCTTCTACAATCCATCCTCCTTGCTTCCCACACCCATCTTCTCAAAATGCAAATGTGACAGAGTCACTCCCCTGTTTAAAGCCTTTCTTGCTGCCTCAAGGCAGTAGTATTAACATGAGATATTTGGGCCTCAGTAAGTGTTGTGTGTGTGTTATCTTATTTTGTTTGCGTTTAGTCCTAACAGCCCTATGAGAAAGTTATATAACAATCTTCGTTTTACAGAATAATTTGAAGTATACAATGAAACCGAGGCAAGAAGAAAGTCGAGATCTTTACCATGGTCTTTACAAAGCTGCCTGCTTGGGGCACCTGGGTGGCTCAGTGGGTTAAAGCCTCTGCCTTCGGCTCAGGTCATGATCCCAGGGTCCTGGGATGGAGCCCCCGCATCATCATCATCATCATCATCATCATCATCATCATCATCATCGGGCTCTCTGCTCAGCAGGGAGCCTGCTTCCTCTTCTCTCTCTCTGCCTGCCTCTCTGCCTACTTGTGATCTTTGTCTGTCAAATAAATAAATAAAATCTTTTAAAAAACAAAAAAAGCTGCCTGCTTCGTCAGCTACATTTGTTCCGTTCATGTCTTTACATTTCGTGTCGTGACACCAAATTTGTTCAAGTTCCCCTCACAACAGGCTTTTTTATGCTTTTGTGTCTTTGCTTGGCTTGCTCCCACTGCTCCCTCTTCCTGAGAGTCCTTCCTGACCTTTCTCATGAGGAGAAAGTATCCCCTGTATCTACTCTCACAAGCACATCAGTCCTGGCCTCACACTACATTACATTGTAGTTCTCTGCACATCTGTGGCTGTTATCAGGTGGCCATGCTTCTCTAGGGCAGAGGACCTCTGCCCTGTGTACCAAGGTCCCAGAACAATGTAGTTCAAGTGAATTGTCAACCTCTCCGGTAGGTTCCTTTCATCTATTCTCTTTATAGTTCTGTGGGATAGGTATTGTTAGTCTCATTAATGGGAAAGGAAACCATGGAGAGGGAATTGATTTGCCCACAGTTTCTAAGTAAATACTGAATTCTAACCATGCTTATTGTACTTCAAACTCATGCTTTTTTCTGACCACACATTGCATTACCTCCCCTATGTCCCAAGGTGTGACTCAGAACAGGAGTTTTCAATCTGGGGTACAGACTTTATAAGAGATACATGAACAAAGAAACTTAAGTGAATTGATATTCAGCTCATTTTTCTTAAAACTGATTTCCCAGGATTCCTCAAAAAGTTAAACAGAATTACTGTAGGATGCACCAATTCCACTTCTGGGTATATACCCAAAAGAACTGAATGCAGAGATTTGAATGGCCTTTTTCATAGCCTTTTTCGTGATAGCCAAAAGATGGAAGCAATTCCAGCATACCTTTGTGGATGAATGGATAAACAAAATGTGATGTATGCATACAACAGAATGTTATTTGGTCTTAGAAATGAAGGCATGCTATAACATCAATGAACCTTGAAGACGTTATGCTAAGTAAAACAAGCCAGTAACAAAAAGGATAAATATTGTATGGCCACACTCATATGGGGTATCAGTCAAATTCATAGTTGAAGTAGAATGTGGTTGCCAGGGGCTGAGGAAAAGGGGAAGTGGGGAACTAGTGTTTACAGAATTTCAGTTGAGAAAGATGGTAAAATTTTGGACATGGACAGTGGTGATGGTTGCATAATGATGTGAATGTATTTAATGCCATAGACGTGTACACTTAAAAGTGGTTTAAATGGTAACTTTTTAGGTATATATATAAACATGATTTTATTTATTTTTTAAAAAGATTTTATTTATTTATTTGACAGATAGAGATCACAAGTAGGCAGAGAGGCAGTCAGAGAGAGAGAGGAGGAAGCAGGCTCCCTGCTGAGCAGAGAGCCTGATGTGGGGCTTGATCCCAGGACCCTGGGACCATGACCTGAGCCAAAGGCAGAGGCCTTAACCCACTAAGCCACCCAGGCACCCCTAAACACGATTTTAAAGTTTTCCCAGGAAGTGTTATCATTCCCTCCTCCATTTTCATTATTCACTTTTCCCCACTTTACTGGGGCGGAAAAAAAAAAAAAAAGCATAACTCTCACTTTGAATCTTGATGGGGTGCATTGCTCTATCGTGTAAAAACCTCTGAGGGTACCAAACAAAGTAAAACTGAAATATTACTAAGCTTCCATGATTAAAGCTTTTTGTCGTGTCCCTAGTTCTGTCTTAAGCATAGTTCTATTAGGAGCAAAATTTGACATTAGAAATGAGCAGTTTGCCCCATTTGGAGCTGTTCTGAATTCAGACGAGTTGTATAGTGGAAATGTTGAAAATTTTCTTCTTCCATTCCCCAATTATTATTTAGAAAGGCATCTCTCCCAAGGGAGAATTCTAAGGAAGCATAGAAGAAAGTTTGAAGTTATCTGGTTGGCAAACTCAGGGCAAGTCTTCATCTTTTAGAATTCAGAATTAATCTTAGAATTTGGAGCTAGGATAGTTGTCAACAGAGATTCATGTTAATGTGTTTATTTGAACTAAAAAATGGAATTACGATGTTGCCCCTGGGCAAAGACTTAAAGAGATACTCCACAAAAGAATATATATGAATAGCCAATAAGCATATGAAAATGTATGATATTATCAGGCATCAGAGAAATGCAGATTAGAGCTAGGAGATAGCATTTCCTACCTGCTGGAATTGCTAAAATTAAAAAGACTGATGATACCAAGTGTTGGAGAGGATGTGGAGCAACTCTTGTATACTGCTGGTGGGAATGTAAAAGGGTACAACCACTGCGGTAAACAGTTTGGGAGTTTATCAAGTTAAAAATGCACTTATTATGTAACCCACCAATTCCAATATCATGACTATATGGATTATATGAAACAGAGGTCCACAAACAAAATTGTAGGAGTGCCTGGGTGCCTCAATTGGTTAAGCAGCTACCTTCGGCTCAGGTCATGAACCCAGGGTCCTGGGATCAAGTCCCACATCAGGCTTCCTGCTTAGGGGGGAGACTGCTTCTCCCTTTCCTTCCGCCTGCTGATCCTCCTGCTTGTGCTCTATCAAATACATTTTAAGAATCTTAAAACCCACAAAAACTTGTACAAGAATGTTCATAACAACTTTATTCATAATATCCAAAATCTGGAAACAACCTAAAAGTCTATTAACAAGTAAATGGATAAATAGTGGCATATTCATACCAAGGATACTTCTCAGAATAAAAAAGAACAAAAACTACTGATACATGGAACAACATGGATGCATTCTTGAAAACATGCTGTGTGAAAAAATAGACCATAAAAAAGAAGAATACATGTGTATTAAGTTTCGGGACAGACAAACTTACCTATAGTCTAAGAAATCAAATAGTGGTTACCTGGGAGGCAGGCAGAAGGGGGTGGCGGGGATGGGGTGGCGGTCACAGGAGGGAATTAACTTGTAATGGCACAGGAGGGAACTTTCTGTGGTGATGGAAGTGTTGGTTACATAGGCGTATACATTTGACAAAACTCATTGTACTGTAAACACACATTTTATTGTATGTAATTTATATGCCAATATATTCGATTTTAAAACACCTATTCCAAATCTCCAAACTGAAGTCTCTGAAGAAAGTCTGATGCAGCTGATTGATTTAACAGTGAAGACTGACTTGGCCAATTAGGTAATACATAAAACTTTTCCCATAAATTGAATGAAAACCAAGTGTTTGATTAAAACATACTTAAATCACGTAAGATAAATAGATTTTGTCGAAGTATATTTTTTAAAGTTTTTATTTAAATTCCAGTTAACATATAGCATCATGTTAGTTTCAGGTATACAATATAGTGATTCAGCCCTTCCATACAACACCTGGTGCTTATCACAAGCGCCCACCTTAATCCCCATCACTTATTTTACCCATCCCCCCACCTGCCTCCCCTCAAAGTATATCAGATTGGCAAAGATTTTCTTAGCCATTTCTGAGGAATTGGGTTATACAGTATACCTCAAAGGCAAGGAAAAAATCTGAGATGCAGTTAACAAATATTTTATAAGTCTTTGTGGCATACTTCCCAGAAACTGAGAAAGAAAATGACTAATGAATGAGCAACAAATTCTTTCACAAAGTAGATGTTTTCTACTTCTTTGCTTACAACGTGATTGAAAGATGACCTAATTGAATTATCAACTGATATATCATTTGACATTTTTGATGTTAGAGCACTGTGATTTTTGGGCATATCACTCAGTTAAGAGTTGAAAGAATTTAATGCCATCGCAATAACAAAACTCCTTCCATTCCCATGTATTTATTTATGTGAACATTTCTCAGCATTTATATTTCTAAAAATAATAACTAGTGTTAAGGAAAATTGTCTGAAACTTTTAATGTTTTTGTAGAGCGTTGTTGTAACAAGCTTGCATAAAGGGTTTTCTGATTTTCCAAGAGACTCTAACTTAATTTGGTTTACATTTACTATTAAAAAGGGTAACAGGGGCGCCTGGGTGGCTCAGTGGCTTAAGCCTCTGCCTTCAACTCAGGTCATGATCTTGGGGTCCTGGGATCGAGCCTCACATCGGGCTCTCTGCTCAGCAGGGAACCTGCTTCCCTCTCTCTCTCTGCCTGTCTCTCTGACTACTTGTGATCTCTCTCTGTCAAATAAATAAATAAAATCTTAAAAAAAAAGTGGAGACAAAATATCTAGACTTTAAAAAAAAATAAAAAGGGTACAGACATTTTAAAACTCAATGGAGTTAGATGTTAACTTATAAGAAAACTAATAAGATGAAAATGATTTCTTTCCCAGGGAGAAGATAACCTTAAATGTGATGGCTCTATTGCCTTTAGATCACTAACCAGTTTTGTATTTGATTTAGCAGCCTTCTTTCAGGATTCCTTTTTGTTACTGACAATAAAGATGGACATTTCTTATATCCTCCTTTGAATGGGTTGTGTCATTTTGCTGGTCCTCATTAATGAGTTAATAAAAAATTTGCAGGTGCTCAGAAACTGAGAATGAGGTTTTTTAACATTTTGAGAATTGCTTTTGATATAAAAGTTAATGCTGAATCCTGCTAGCCATAAGTAACATTCTTCCCTCAGATACATGAACCATATTTTTAAAAAGTGTTGTCACTAATAGATGGACTTCCAATAAAGTTTTACTTTTATATTTAATAATTAATGCTTATTGGTTTTTTAAAAAAGATTTTATTTATTTGACAGAGAGAGAGATCACAAGTAGTCAGGGAGGCAGGCAGAGAGAGAGGAGGAAGCAGGCTCTCCGTGGAGGAGAGAGCCCGATGTGGGGCTCGATCCCAGGACTCTGGGACATGACCTGAGCGGAAGGCAGAGGCTTTAACCCACTGAGCCACCCAGGCGCTCCAATGCTTATTGTTTTGATTGATTCTTATAGTGATAACTGAATCTGGAAAAATGTTTAAAAATTTTTTTAATTAAAAAAAAATTGTTGGGTGCCTGGGTGGCCCAGTTGGTTAAGCGACTGCCTTTGGCTCAGGTTATGATCCTGGAGTCCCAGAATGGAGTCCCGCATCAGGTTCCCTCCTTGGCAAGGATTCTGCTTCTCCCTCTGACCGTGCCCCTTCTCATGCCCTCTCTCTCTCTCTCTAATTCTCCCTCTAATAAATAAATAAATAAAATCTTTTAAAAAAATTGTTAACTCTTATGTTTTTAGCTTAGGTTCCCCTAAAAGCCAGGCCTGAGATAAGGCCTTCTATACACAAGTCATATATTTTAGTAAGAGATTCTAGAGAACAGGAGTGGGAAGCTGGGGAGAGTGAAGCATAGGAGAGATAGTTAAAATAGTGTTTATTATTGAGCTGGTTATCTTTATTGGTCAAGGATTGCCTCAGAGGAGTTAATTTCTGAGGGAATATACATACAGAGGTAACAGCCTTGAGGCAGAAAGCAAGAGATAAGCAAATGCCGCACTTTTTTTTTTTTAAGATTTTATTTATTTATTTGACAGAGATCGCAAGTAGGCAGAGAGGCAGGCAAAGAGAGAAAGCTGGTCCCCACTGAGCAGAGAGCCAGATGTGAGGCTCGATCCCAGGACCCTGGGATCATGACTTGAGCTGAAGGCAGAGGCCTTAACCCACTGAGCCACCCAGGAGCCCCGCAAATGCTGCACTTTTTTTTTTGCTACCCTACAATCCAGTAATTGCACTACTAGGTATTCACCCAACATCCAAAGGATACAAAAATACAGATTCAAAGGGGTATATGCACATGATGTTTATAGCAGCATTATCAACAATAGCCAAATTATGGAAATAGCCCAAATGTCCATTGACTAATGAATAGATAAAGAAGATGTGGTAGGGGCGCCTGGGTGGCTCAGTGGGTTAAGCCTCCGCCTTCGGCCCAGGTCATGATCTCAGGGTCCTGGGATCAAGCCCCGCATCAGGCTATCTGCCCTGCAGGAAGCCTGCTTCCCTCCTCTCTCTCTGCCTGCCTCTCTGCCTACTTGTGCTCTGTCAAATAAATAAATAAAATCTTTAAAAAAAAAAAAAAAGAAGATGTGGTAGATATACAATGAAATATTACTCAGTCATCAAAAAGGATGAAATCTTGCCATTTTCAATGATGTGGATGGAGCTAGAGGGTATTATGCTAAGGGAAGTAAGTCAGAGAAAGGCAAATGCCATATGATTTCATTCATGTGGAATTTAAGAAGCAAAACAGATGAACATATAGGAGGGGGAAAGAAAAGAAGGAAACAAATCACAGAGACTTTTTTTTTTTTAATCATAGAGACTCAACGATAGAGAACAAACTGAGGGTTGATGGAGGGAGGTAGGTGGGGGTTGGGCTAGATGGGTGATGGGGTTTAAGGAGGGCGTTTGTGATGAGCACTGGGTGTTGTATGTAAGTGATGAACCACTGACTTCTACTCCTGAAACCAGTATTGCACCGTAAGTTAACCAACTAGAATTTAAATAAAAATTTGAAAAAAAAAGAGATAAGGAAATGCAGTTATAGCTACGTGTCCTCATCCTCAATCTCATAATATAACAGGTTGCCGCAGCAACAGCTAAAGGGGAGAGAAAGAGGGTAAAGGATTGTAAAACAAGGCATGAAAGTTATTTAACATAGCTTCTTACAGTCAGAGGAAATTTTAGCATTTTAATTCCAATTAAGGGCATAGTTTTACTATAGAGAAGTATGGCATGGTGATCAATAAAATATTTTAAAGTATATAAAACATTTCATTAGGTTAAAATTCTATGAGTAGAGTGAGGAAAAAACAAGTTTAAGGAGGAACTATGATATCAAATTTACAGCTGTTAAGAAGAGCTTGTGTATGTATTAGTTTTAAGTGGATAAAGTGGGTATAAAATTTCTGTGGCACTTAGATTCTAGTGGATACATTCTGAAAAGTGACACAAATTTTATTTTAAAATATTAATATTTACAGTATGCCAGAAATTATGTCCTTTACAGTTATTTAAATAATGAAATTTTAAATATCAAGTTAAAGGTGTCAGCTTTAAAGTACATAGTTTTCCAAAATTCTTTCAAGGATTGTTCAACCTAAATTTCTTTTTTTTTTTTTAATATTTTATTTATTTATTTGACACAGAGAGAGAGAGAGGTCACAAGTAGGCAGAGGAGCAGGCAGAGAGTGAGGCGGAAGCAGGCTCCCTGCGGAGCAGAGAGCCTGATGTGGGGCTCGATCCCAGGACCCCGAGACCATGACCTGAGCCGAAGGCAGCGGCTTAACCCACTGAGCCACCCAGGTGCCCCTCAACCTAAATTTCTTTCAAGACTACTGATTCCAAACATTCTTCATCTGATAATGCAAATATTTACATAGCACCATGTGCCAGAAACTGTTCTTAACCTTCCTGTGATATTTACTCATTTGATCCTAATAACAACCTGATGGATTTGGTTCTATTATCATCATTATCATCTCTGCTTTATTGTTAGGGAAACTGAGGCACACAGTGGGTAAGTAACTTACCCAAGCTAGTAGGTATCAGAACTGGGATTTGAATGTGGGCAGTTTAGTGAATCCATGTTTTTGGTTTTGGGTTTTTTTTTTTTTTTAATATTCTTATTTTATTTTTTAATTTTTTAAAAAAGATTTTTATTTATTTATTTGACAGAGATCACAAGTAGGCAGAGAGACAGGCAGACAGAGAGGAAAGGGAAGCAGGCTCCCCGCTGAGCAGAGAGCCAATGCGGGGCTCGATCCCAGGACCCTGGGATCATGACCTGAGCCGAAGGCAGAGGCTTTAACCCACTGAGCCACCGAGGCACCCGTTTTTTGTTTTTTAAAGATTTTATTTATTTATTTGACACAGAGAGAGAGACCACAAGTAGGCAGAGCAGCAGGCAGAGAGAGAGGGGGAAGCAGGCTCCCTGCTGAGAGAGAGCCCGATGCTCAGGCTTGGGGCTCGATCCCAGGACCCCAGGATATGATCTGAGTGGAAGGCAGAGGTTTAACCCACTGAGCCCCCCAGGTGCCCCAAATCCATGTTTTTAACCACTATATCATCCAATACAATTTCTAGTCAAGCAACTCAAGGAATGGATCAATACCTATGCTGTATAGGGGGTCTACATTTTCAGGATAACTAATACAGTTACAAAAAAAGGGAACATAATTGTAGATTCCAAAAATTTTTTCTCAAACCCCACTCTTCATGAAAACAGAGAAATTTTTTAGAGTCAGATCTGAGATTTTTCAGGTATTTGAGATTTAAACTGCCTGCTTTTTAAATTTTTCCTTTCTTCCTTTTTTAAAAAGATTTATTTATTGGGATACCTGGGTGGCTCAGTCAGTTAAGCAGCTGCCTTTGGATCGGGTCATTGATCCCAGAGTCCTGGAATCAAGTCCTGCATGGGGCTCCTTTCTCAGCAGGGAGTCTGCTTCTCTCTCTGCCTGCCACTCCCCCTGCTTGTGTGTGCTCTCTCTCTCTCTCTCTGACAAATAAATAAATAAAATCTTAAAACATAAATAATTTTTTTAAAAGATTTATTTATTTATTTTAGTGGGGAAGTGTGGAGGGAGAGAGAGAATCTTGAGCAGATTCCCTGCTGAGCGTAGAGCACAGTAGAGGGCTCTATTCCACAACTGTGAGATCACGACCTGAGCCCAAATCAAGAGTTGGACTCTGAGGCGACTGAGCCACCAGCCACCCACATTTTTATTCTCTTCTCCTTTGAGTGACATCTAAATCTCAGAGAATTATGCAGTGTCATGACAGCAGATAGGAGACATTGCCTGTGCTCACATCTTCTGAGATGTAGGGTATCCTACCTGGTCCTGGCACATCCTTCCATGAAAGCATCTGTTGAGATGTCTACTTTCCAACAGCCTCCATTGGCCAGTCCACTCACTCTCTTCCTTTATCTTGTCAGCAAGACCCCTCTGGCTCTATCAGCTCCTCAGTACCACTTCCATTCCCTTCTGCGGGCAGGAAAATGTGACTTCCCTCCTGGGCCACTCAAGGCCCTGAGGAGCAGGACAGCATCAGGGCTATGGCTCCCGGTAATGCATCTTCTCCAGGACTGGCGCTGTTGAGTGTCCACTTTGCTAGCACAAGCAACCAACGCTGAGCCTCTGGACTTGGTGCCACAATCCAGAGCCTCCAGCCAGGCACTGAATCAAAATCCATTCAATTACACTGGTTGCCTCCTATCATGGACGAAAAGAGTGATTTGACTTTATTGGAGGAGAGTCTTTTTTTTTTTTCTAAGATTTTACTTATTTATTTGTCAGAGAAAGAGACAGAGGGAGAGAGCACAAGCAAGGGGGAGAGACAGGCAGAGGGAGAAGCAGACTCCCCGCTGGGCAGGGAGCCCAACGTGGGATTTGATTCCAGAACCCTGGGATCATGACCTGAGCTGAAGGCAGACGCTTAACTGACTGAGCCACCCAGGGGTCTCTGGAAGAGAGTCTTGATCTGGATTTCTCTCCCACTAAACTTCTTTCTACTATAGCATCACCCTTGGTGGATTTACAGACTGCTTTGTTTACCATCATGCTACCTTGCTCAATATTGCCTTTGAGCAGTAAACTCACTTTCCAGCAATGCTTGCATGAGGGACCTGAACTGGAAACTGTGGGGGGAAGAGCTGGCAGAGCATAAGTCCTCCATTTTCCTGGCAGGACCTTGCAGGTGAGACATGGCTCTGGAGCTAAGAGTTCCGGCAGCAGCTTCCTGATCCCAGCTTGTAGCAATGGTCGTGTATTCCAGGAGGACAGTGGCCTCCTTATCCCCAGATTACAGCCAAGGTGGTATGACCCTGGAACCAGAACCTAGGAGGCTAGATTCCTGATTCTCCACCTTCCCTATTGATGTAAAATTTTCATGTCTTTTTTCAGGACAGACTATGATGTTGTGGGAGTCAATCCTTGAGGATTCTAATTCTCTGTATTAAAGGATTTTCTGACTAAAATAGTTAGAATCGCTCCTATTAACCACAACAGAACCTTACTGGTTATAGTGGTAGACTTTTTAATTAAGATATCACATATACAGGGGCGCCTGGGTGGCTCAGTGGGTTAAAGCCTCTGCCTTCGGCTCAGGTCATGATCCCAGGGTTCTGGGATGGAGCCCCGCATTGGGCTCTCTGCTCCACGGGGATCCTGCTTTCTCCTCTCTGCCTGCCTCTCTGCCTACTTGTGATCTCTGTCTATCAAATAAATAAATAAAACCTTTAAAAAAAAAGATATCACATATACAGGTGTGACTCCAAGGTCATCACTTCGAGGTTCTAGATTTGTAACTGGATGTAGTAAATGAAGAGACTTGGGGTTACACCACCTTTAGTGAGCGGGTAATTGCCCTATGAGTTGCATTATATTAATTGGGATTTTTCTGAAGTGTAAATCTGGGGCAGGGGAAGGACAGAGTTCATGTAGGGCAAATAAATTAGTAGATTGTATGGATATTTTGATTCTTTTTGGCCATTGCATTAAAATCCTGTTCTTAGGTTTAAGAAATCCTTCAACTTTTAAATTTTGAAGATGGGCAAAGCCCTTTTTCCATTTTAGAAGTTGGAAATACCAGATAATTGCTTTCCTAGCTTATGTAGCTAGACTTTTGGCACATGACCTAGGCTCAGCCAATCAGACCCAACTTCTGCAGCTTTCTGTAGAAGAAATTTGACTGAGTTCTTGAGAGAATGCTGATTGTAGTGCCCATGGTAGTGTGTAGGGTCAGAAGCTAGTAGTGTTGGCTATACAAGTTTAGTGTTTAACGGTGACAGTAGTGGTGCCTTTCCCGGCATGTCTGCAACACGTATCCCCAGACCTGGTTCTCTAGCCTCCCTGGATATTTTATGATCTATTCAATGTATATAATATTTTTTCCTTCCATAAATAAGCCAGAGTAATTTTCTGTGATTAGCCACTAACCATGACTGATTTGGTTATCAGTAACCATTGTTTAAAATGTTATAGCCCGGGGCACCTGGGTGGCTCAGTCCGTTGGGCGTCTGCCTTAGGTTTGGGTCATAATTCTGGGGTCCTGGGATCGAGCCCTGCATTGGGCTCCCTGCTCAGTGGGGAATCTGCTTCTCTCTCTCTCTCTGCTGCTGTCTCTCCCTGTCAAATAAATAAATAAAATCTTTAAAAATAAATAAATAAAGGTTATAATATACTTCATGGAACACTAAGTCCCCTCAAAAAAGAGTCCATGGGTCGCTAAGTTTGGATGGCCAGGTTTCTCTTGGAGTGATTCATAATTCAAAGGAATACTTTAGAAATTCTGAGAGGTCTCCCAAGAAAGAGATTTGTGCTTGTTAGCAGACTGAGTGTGAAGCTGACACATGGAGGGAGGGGACACACTGAGAAAACTGCCAGAGAAACATGGCTGGAGCCAGTGGATTAAGTCAATTTTGAATTGCACTTTGGTTTTGGACTTTGAGATATATGAGGTAACATTCCCCTATATTTAATACAGCTGAATCTCAGCTTCCCATTACTTGCCATGAAAAGTGATGAAAAACATCACCTAAATCTTCGCCACTCATTTACTTGACTTTCTCATCACCAATGACCTCCACTCTATCTCAGTCTCCCCCTCCAATGGTCTCTCTTATTATCATTCAAAGACATTCTACCTTTGAAATCTTGAACTTGGAAATTCTATTCTTTGACCACAACCACCTATTTGTCCTTCGGACCTAACTGATCATCTTCTATTACACTTTGACCTTATCCAGAGGAAGTTAATTTTTGTTATTTAAGTCACTGGGTCTGTGGTACTTGGTTATCGCAGGCCAAGCCAATACATTCTTCATCATCTCTGTCACCACCAATAGCAGTATTTGTTGCCCAGATTTTTGTAGTGTAAGATCCATCAGGGCTTTTATCTATCTTATTTGCTGTTGTATCCTCAAAGTCTAGGAGAGAGTCTGGCACATAGTGGGAATTTAATAAATATTAAAGAAACAGAGCACCTGGGTGGTTCAGACTTTGGCTCAGGTCATGATCCCAGGGTCCTGGGATAGAGCCCCTACACTGGGCTCCTTGTTCAGTGGGGAGCCTGTTTCTCCCCCTACCCTCGCCCCGTCTCTCATGAATAAATAAAATCTTAAAAAAATAAATATTAACGAAACAGCTAAATAAATGAATTTATTTTAGCTATTTTAGGCGATGTCCTTGCGTACGTCCTTCCCATCTCTCCAGCTGTTCTCCACAGAGACCACTTTCTTTATGTTAAAATTCTGGTTATATCATTTCCCTGCTTGAAACTCTTTATTGTCTCTCTTCCATTATTCTAAGGATGGAATCCAAAATCAATAATATTGTTTAAGTGGGTGGTATAATTTGACCCACATGTCTGTCTCCATCTTCGATGTATGTAATTCTCTCATTCTATTGTGAGCATTCCAGCCACAAGTGTGTTCTTTCCATTTCTCAAAGTTCCTCAGGACCTTTACACATGCTCCTTCCTCACTGGAGTATCCTTCCCCATATTTTCACCCACGTCATTCTTCAGAAGTTGCACTTAAATGTTACTTTGCAAAACGTTTCCTGATCATGCCACCAAATGACCTTTTATATCCCCACTGCTTTTCCTTCAAAACAAGTATCACGATGTTAATTATTGAGGTGATTATTTAATATCTGATTTACTCCTTAAAATGTAAGCTCTGTGAGAATAGACTCTGTTTTGTTCATTATTGTTTTTCTAGTGCTCAGACTGCAACCATACCTGTATACCATAAATGAATAGTTGTTGAATGAAAGCAGGGGGAGTGCTAATTTTCTAGGGTGGAACGTTCTACTTCACCTCTCAGTACCAACAGCAAGCGTAAGGTCTAGAAATAATACAAAGGAGGGGGTGATTAAATTATCTCTAAGTAAGAAGGGTGGAATGGATGGCAGGATGAATAAGGAGTTTTCTAGATAAAGGAGGGGTATTGAAGACACACAAGGTAGAAAAGGCATGTGCAAAAACACTGAGGTTTAAGGTCATTCTGTGTGTCCAGAGATCAGAGACCAAAACCATTAGTGGTGATAGATAAAGATAGAAAAAATGATCTGATCAAGTTGGCTAAAGAGGTTAAATTTTATTCTATAGTACAACAAACATCACTGATTTTTCCAGTTCTTTCCTTTATTTAGGTCTGCTTTGTCTCTTATCCATGGATACTTGGAAAAGTCATTCAACCTTGCTGAGCTTCAGTTTTCTTTTCTGTTGAATGGCTGATGAGAGACACGAGGTAGTGCATGACTTCAGATGTTCCAGAAATAACACAGATGCTTATCAGATGTTAGTTCTCTTTGGGGGTGCCTGGCTGGCTCAGTCAGTGGAGCATGTGACTCTGGATCTCCTGGACATGAGTTTGAGTCCCATGCTGGGTACGCCCAATGTGATTTTTTTTACTTAAAAAAAAAAAAAAAAAAAAAAGTTAGTTCCCTTTTTTTTCAGCGCTGTAGTCAGGTTGATTTCAGCACCATAGCTTTTGGTCAGTTCTGAGAGAATGCAGTTCCCATTTAGAGCACAAGAGGGAGCATGAGACTGAACCTTTGCAGGGGGTCACAGGTCTGACTTCGCCTCCCTTAGCAAGCCCCAGGAGAAAAGACAAATAGAGGAGACATTCTTCCAAAACTAGAAAAGTAACCTGACTTATTTTAAAGATTCTAAGTAAGTGGTAACTGTTCTTCAGGTTCCTGAACATGTATTTGAAGGGAGGAAACCATCAGCAAGCATAATGGATTTAGTTACAAGAGCTATGAGATCTCTTAAAGTAGCTGGTATTTTTGAACATGTTATTATACACTAACCTGTTTTCCATACATTATCACTTTTAATTTAGCTCTCCCAAAGAGCCAGTGAAATAATTCTCATCCTCTTTGTACAGATGAGCAACCTGTGTGATCAAGAGAAATTTAATCACATAACTACAAATGGTGGAAGTGGGATTTGAACCTAGACCTCTCTGACTCCAAATCTTATGTGCTTTTGATGACCCCACCCTGCTTTCCCTTAGAAAGCCTTGGGTTTATTTTAATTCAATTCCCTTATTAAACAGAGATGGTCTAAAAAGAGAACAGATCAGTGGTGAGTGATAACTGATGAGACCAAGGGGGACCGTGTGCCCAACGTGGGCTTGTGGACACGAAGACCCTGACCACAGACCATGGCTATGCCCGTGCCACTGCTGTATAAACATCCTACAAGAGGGGGAGGTTTCCAGTTTGGTCAGTTAGCCATAGTCTAGAGACACCTGTCCTCTTCGGCCCTTAAGTTCCTCATCTCTGAAACGAGCTGACTCCTCCTCCAACTGTTCTCAACTCAAATGTCACTTTCTCAGAGAGGCTTTCCCTGTTTAATAATTCTAAAATAATCCCCTCTCCTAGTTACTTTTATTCCATCCTATTGGAATATTTCCTCAAATGTGCTCATCACTAACTGAAATTATCTTTTTTTTTTTAAAGATTTTATTTATTTATCTGACACACAGAGAAAAGATCACAAGTAGGCAGAGAGGCAGGCAGAGAGAGGGTGAAGCAGACTCCCTGCTGAGCAAAGAGCCTGACTCGGGGCTCAATCCCAGGACCCTGAGATCATGACCTGAGCCGAAGGCAGAGGCTTTAACCCACTGAGCCACCCAGGCACCCCAACTGAAATTATCTTATGAATTTTGTTTACTTGTTAATTTGTCTCCCCTCCTAGGATTCATAACCTCCCAATAAACAGGGTTCTATTTGTTGATTTAAATATTTTGTCTTATTTATTTAAGGAACCTTTACATCTGACAAGGGGCTTGAACTCACAACTCCAGGATCAAGGGTCACATGCATCCAGGTCTCTTTGTGGTAGGGGATTTTAAACTGGGTTTCAGGAGAGCTCTCTTCCTCTACAATGTAGAGCTTGTATTACAAGGAGTAGCAGTTGGAGAGTGAGGAGGCTGTGGCCCTGGAAGGAATGGAGTGGAGAATTCTCAGGAGGTAGAATGATCAGCTTCTGTGAAGGACTGCCAAGGGGGGTGAAGGAAGTGGGAGGGGGTGGTGGGTGGTACCTAGGTTCTGACTATTCACGTCTTGAATGTTTTCCTGTTTGTCTCAGATTGCACTCCTGCTGACCGTGGTATGCCCTGATGATGGGATGGTGTCCTCAATGTATATTTTAACCAATTTCACTTATAAACTTTTGCTAGTGGGGAGAATGGCCATGCACAGTCATTTATTTTACAAATCAAGAAACTGAAGCACAGAGAAGGAAGGAATGATTAGTTCATGAAGTGACATTTGAGATACTCATTATCTAAATCTGTTCCCACTCCTGTGGTAGATTGTTGAAAGGCAATAGATTTCTCTCTTCCCTGTATCCTCTCCATGCCCCTTTGTGATGTGACTTTGCTATTCTTTCCAATTAGAGGTGAAGTTTATTTCTCTCCTTGGAATCTGGGCTGTGCTGGTGACTTGATTTGGCCAATAGAATAAAGTACACATGATGCTATGTAATTTCGAGGCTAGCCCCCCCCCTTTTTTTTTTTAAGATTTTATTTATTTATTTGACAGAGACAGCAAGAAAGGGAACACAAGCAGGGGAATTGAAGAGGGAGACCAGGCTTCCTGCAGAGCAAGGTGCCCCATGCGGGGCTCCATGTGGGGCTCAATCCTGGGACATGGGATCATGACCTGAGCTGAAGGCAGATGCTTAAAGACTGAGCCATGCTGGTACCTGATTCTGAGGCTAGGCCTGAAGAGATTGCATCTTCTGCATTTAACCTCTTAGAATGGTGCCCTGAGACCTGAGCTAGCCTGCTGGTGGATTAGAATTGGAGAAGAGCCATGGCAGCCAGCCCTCAGCCAGAACCAACTGTCAGACCCATGAGGGAGGCCGTTTTGGACCTCCCAGTGCAGGTGAACTTCCAGCTGATCTCACCTAAAACCGGCAGACTAATCCATTCAGCCATCCACAGAATTGTGAGAAACAATATATTATTGCTGTTTTAAACCATACATTTTTGGGAGTGGTTTGTTATGAAGCAGTAGGTAACCAAAACATCTTCTGTGCTTCTGTTGTCAGTAAACAGCTTCCCTGTCTACCTGGTTGTTTATGCCAGTTCCCTCTCCCTCATATCTCACATTTAATCCTTCCTAAATATGTATCAAATCTCTCTACTTTTCACTTTCCCCTATTGCTAGGACTTGAGTTCTGATCCTCTTCATCTCTCACCTGGACTATCACAGCAACCTCTGACTGTACTCCGTGTTTACTGAGCACCGTCTTCCTGCTTCCTACCTTTCCCATCCAGTTTGTCACACCCACCACAATCAGAACATTCTTTGTTATATGCAGATGTAACCATGTTACTCCATTGCTTAAAGCCTTTTGCTTGCAAGGTAAATTCCTAAATCTTTAGTATGATTTATGAGTCCTTAAGATCATCTGGCCCCTGCCTCTTCTCCGTCCTGTCTTCCACCACTCCTCTCATTGAACCCTGTGTTTCTAGAGCTGCTTTACAGATTCTGGTGACCTTCTGGCATCTGCTTAAGCACCCTATCCTAATTGCATGAGGCAACCTCTGAAGGGGTCAGATGAAAACACTTAACCCGTCAACATACCTAAGTTCCTAGGCTGGTCATGAGGGACTCATACAGGGGTGTGGATTTGAACCTTGTAAAGATTTGAACATTCCAAATGATATCTGCCTTTATGATACGAACTTTTCTAAATGACTGATTCTCATTCAATAAAAAGCATCAAAAAAAGCATCAATTTTATATTCCATATAAAAAACAGGAGCTGGAGAAGGCTGATTACTCCTACAATTAGAAAAGGCTTAAGGAAATTTTGTTTGTAGGACTCTTAACCCCAGTGGTGTTCACTGAGGAACCATAATTCTGAAGTCTAATAGAAAGAGTCCTAGCTTTGGAATCAGACAGACTTGGTATCTGTTTCTGCCATTTATCAGATATATACCCTTGGCAAGTCACTCGAGTTTTCTGAAATCTGTTCCTTTATTTATAATATAAAATGGGATGACAAGTCATACTTTGCGTGATTGTATTGAGGACTAAATGAAATAAAATATATGAACGAACCCATCATATTTTAAGGTCTTAATGATTATAGTTATATTTTTTAAAGATTTTATTTGTTTATTTGAGAGAGCGCATGAGGGAGGGAGGGAGAAGGGGCAGAAGGACAAGCAGACGCAGGACCCTGAGACCATGACCTGAACCAAAGTCAGGTGCTTAACTGACTGAACCACCCAGGCATCCCTTAATGATTACAGTTATTAATCAATCTGATCTAAGGCAAAAGATAGACTTTTAGGATAGAATAAGTCTTTCTTCCTGTTTTTATTTGGGTATTTAGATCTGGAAGTGAAGACAGTTAAATATAATTTGATATGTTCTTCTCTCTGGTGTAAACTTGCTAGTTAATTGGGAGATAGCTGGTGGGGGACATTACTGATACAGCTCAAGTGTCAGAAGTGGCCTCTCTGCCCCGTTAAGATCTAAATGCAATGGGCTTAAAATTCAATTTTCATATTTATAACCCTTGTAAGTTCTAAGCCTTCCTGGAAATTTTTTGTAAATTCTATGAGGGCTGTACTCTCATAGTCTCTGCCTTTAGCTTTCTTTTTCAACTCAGAAAAACAAAGCCCATTGCACTGGTTCCCTACTCACTCATCTTCAGTACTCCCTTCAGAAAGCATTCCTGAGTTTAATGACCTTTCCTAAAGTCTCAAGAGTCAAAGACAGTGGTCACATCATACATGTGACAACATATTCATTTTATGTATCCTAGAGCTTAAACACTCTTTTGCCTGCTTGCTATGGGAGGGTTTCTTCTGACCTTTGACCATGTAGCCCCTACCCTTACACTGATTTTTCTATTCATCTTTTTCCTTCCCCCCTTCAAGTTCTCTTTATTTCCTCTTCCTCCTATTTTGCCAAGTAAATTCTAAATTCTCCCTTTTCTGCCCAGAGCAATATAGTATTCCTCCTTCTCTTCCCACCCTTACATAGCCACACCCTTCAAGGCCCTGAGTAGGACAAAAGGGCCTTCTGTATATTAGGGTCTATCCTTCTTGGAAGGCACTTGTGGCTACAAATAACATTGGTTTATAATAACCACAGCTTATTATGTACCTGGCACTGTATCAAGTGCTTTCCAGCAGCTATCTCATTTTCTTATTTGGTCTTCACAATGACTCTGGGAGGTAGCTCTCATTATTTCTATTGCTACAAATGAGGATGAGGTGTGTGTCTTGGTGTTCAGAAAACTATGCAGTTTGCATAAGATCACACAGCAAGCAACCGGTGGAACAAGGATTGAAAACAAGATCTAGCTGGCCCCAATTCTATGCTCTTTCCAATTTACTACATGGCCTTCCAGGAGAAGGAGAAAGAGAAAGTAATCAGAAGACCTGAGGCCACATAAACACAACACCATCTGTTCCCATATTGTTTCACAACTTTAAAAGTTGTTTTATATGTTATCTCATTATTCCTGTGAAGAATGAATAGTCATTATCATTACACCCATTTTGAAGTGAGTAAACTAGGGCCTGGTGGGAGACAGGGAGTGAGGGAACAGGTAGTATAGGATATTTGATTTTAAGATCACGGAGGCACTAGTTTGGGATTAGTAAGAAGTTTAGGGTGTGACCATGGGAGCCAGTGGCCAAAGTGATGTGAGGAGACCAAGGACTGAGGAATCAGGAAACCACGTGGCTACTGAAGTCAGGATGGCAGGGCAGGGGCTAATGAGGATAACTGCAAGCCAAGGATTGAAATTTTCAATGCATAAGGAATACTTGGGGGCCAGTGTGACATTTGCGATGAGTAGAAGGAGGTATGGCTGAAGAGCAAAAGAGAAGGAATTCTTACAGAAGGGTAGGAGTGGCAATGCTGACTCCATCCCCTAGTTTTAGGCGATGTAGGGAGTGGGAAAGTGAGAAACCTTCTTGCAAAGGGACTACAAGAGGAGTCCTGGAAGAGGGTCAAGTTTCAACGAAGGCAAAGAAATAACCTGAAAACTCTCTGAAGAAGCAGAGGATGTAGGAGAGTTTATTGATAAAGGAACAGGATTCTAGAAGGCACAGTGGACAGGTCTGCCGGGGAGGGGGCCAGTGGGAAGGTGAGTGAAGGGGAGGAGGATGGAGAAGCTCAGAAATGTATAAGGATGAGTCTGAGAGAGAAGTTAGACAACCAGAGGGACTATCAGTTGGGCAGTTTCCCAGGTTGGAGAGACAAATTGCAGATAGGGTCATAATGGAACTTGGGGGGAAATGGTTTTGGTATTTGACTCAGACCTCTAAGATTTGAAATGGGAGAAGAGTGTGGGGGAAGAATGATGATTCTAAATTAAAGCTGGCAACTACCCCTATGCTCTTGGGAAGATTTAAAGTGAAGTCCAAGTTAGGATGGGAGATCAAATTTCCTCCTATACCTGCCTCCTCTGACAGAATCGGGACTTCCTAATGAAAGCAATAACAGTTTCTCACTCCAAGCTACTGCTAGCAATGGGGGAGCCATTGGAAGTTTTTATTTTGTTTTGTTTTAATAAGGTTGATGGTAACATGGTGACATCCAGAACAATCACTCAGGCTGCTGGTGTGCAGGATGAATTGAAGAGTGTATGTGGGGGGATCTATTAGGAGGTGGTTACATTAGTCCAGGCAAGAAGTGATGAGGTCTAAACCAGGGTGAGAGCTGTGGAGATGGAGAGGAAGGGCAGGGATAGGATATATTAAGGAGCTGTTATTACCAGACTGATAGGATGTGGGAAATGAAGGAGTGCATAGACTAGAGGACAATGCCTAGGTTTCTGACTTAGTTTCCTCTTGTAGTCAGCGGCCCGGGTTCTGCCTTTCTCCCTGGGCTTTTGTGGGTGTGAAGCAATAGGACAGGAGAGTGCTTTGGAAATGGCAAAGCTGCATACCCATCATCATCTACATTATTATCAAAGCTCTCTGATGACCATACATAGTAAGTTCAGTCAGTCTGTTGAATGAGATGTGACAATTAAGACAAATCACGGTAATCACCCACATATCGGCGAACTCGGAGCGGAGGGGGCGGGTCCAAGATACAACGAATTTCCTGCACCTGCCGGCTGCTGGAGCCCGGGGCGGAGCGAACACGGACCCCGCCCCTGGGCGGGGTGTGGGTGGGGCCTGGATGCGGCGGTAGCGGAGCGGAGCGGGAGCGGGAGCCTTAGCCCTAAGTAGCCGCGGTGGGTGCTAGACCCGAGCTGCACAGACTCGCACGGACTCGCACCGCCCCGCACCGCCCTGCCCGAGAACCCGGCTGAGCCTTCTGCCGCGTGCCGCCAGGTCCGCCGTCCCGCTGCTTTACCAGCAGCCAGCCGCTCGTCCCGCACCCGGAGTCCCAGGTAAGGGGCGCGGCTCGGGCACCCCGCCCGGAGAGAATCTGGGACCCACCCCGCTTCGGGGCACTGGCGACAGCGAGCGGGCGCTGAGGAGTGCGGGCAGCGGAGGGGACACCGAGGATAAGGGGCTGGGGGAGGCCGCTGAGGAAGGGGTACCATGGCCGGGAGAAAGGCGCGTAGCCTGGGAAGGGGCGTTGAGGCGGGGGGGTCTACCAGACTGCGAGGACGGCGAGGGGTGCTCCGAGGGCAGGGGGCGGCGGCAGGTGGGAAAGGGGTGGCCACTGGAGCGCAGTAGGGGCTTGCTGGGGGGAAACATGAGGCGTTGGGGGCGGGGAGATGTAAGGAGGGACCGAGAGGGGCAGTGCGGGAAGGGGGTGCCAGGCCGCCGAGAGGCGTGAAGCAGGCGCTGAGCGAGGGCACTGAGGACAGCGAGGGCAAGGGGGCGGCGTGGAGGGCAGTAGACAGGGTCTGCAGGGGTCGTGGTGAGCTGAGAGGAGTGAGGTGATGAGGGAAAGGGGCGCCGGGCAGAGATGGGTGTTGGTCGGGGAGAGGGGAAGAGGGCGAGGGCATGTGAATCGAGAGCTAGGAGCGAAAGGGATGCGGAGCCTGAGGCCAGCTTGTCGCGGGCACGGGGGATAACCGTGAGTGGGGGCTGAGGGGGTGGGGCTCGGAGGAGGGAAGCCTGCAAGAATGGGAAGGTGGGAGGCAAGGCTGGGTCTACCCAGACTGCAGAGGAAGGGGGCGGGGAGCTGGTGGAGGGAGAAGGCGGTGGCCTTGGATATGGGCAGTGGGCGCCTGAGTTCTGGCTAGGGGTGGGGAGTGGAGGGGCACTGACGGCTGGAGGTGGATAAACTGTCTGGGAGCTTGGAGAGATTAGGATAGTGGGTGTGTTGGGTTAGGTTGGGGAGGAAGGCAGGTGTGGGTTGTGTGAGGGTGGAAAGATAATTGGACCCGTGCGGAGTCCATAGACACCCAGGTGCTAAATCTGTCTTAGCTACTCAGAAGGCCTAGGAGGGGGCGCAGGCGCTGAACTCTGTTACACCACCACCTGGGATCCCAGACAAGAGAATTTTGGACAGAAAAAATTTATCCACTGCCTGCCTCTGTTCCTGAATCCAGACGTAGGAAGGACTTTAGCAAGGGCAGGTTGGCAGCCTCTAGAAGCTAATACAGGTGTGGAGGTGAGTGGGAGAACGACAGGGCCCTCCACCCCAACTTCCTGAAATTCAGATGGAAAGGGGTTGGGGACAGTAAAAGGAGTGTGTGTTTATAGGTGGCTGTCCACCTGTTCTGTGCATATAAAGGGAGAAAGACCATGGAATACCATGAAAAGCCCTGGCTGTAGTAGTGGGAAATCCCACATTGTGTTAGCCAGAGAAGACATTTTGCCAGAAGACGATGGGTAAGGGAAGTCTTTCTGGTCATGAAGGAATTAGCCAGCAGTGGAGGAGTTGTGTTCCTATCGGAGGAAACACTATGGGAAAAGGCAAAACTCAAAAATTATCTGCAGTCCAGTAAATAAGTCTCCAGTTTCTTAAGGAATATGATGTGAAGAGAAATAGCAATAACCCATAGAGGATATTTCAAAAGCTTTACCCCCTAAGCTCAGAACTCCGTAGTTCCTCTCCACCTCCCCAGAGTACAGAATGGGGTGCGGTGCACAGTAGATGCTCAGTGAATGTTGATTCAGTGAACAATTGACCTGTGCTGGTGCTCCTGCCTCCAATTCACTCATCACTCTCCCCCCTCAATTTTTGTAAGAAGCAAATATGGTAACATGGGTGAAAAGAGCTTCATAAGCTATAAAGCAGTGTACAAAAGAGAGAGGCCACTAATATTATGCAGGTGTGCCTACATTGTGTGCAAGATAAAATGCATCGAGAGCACTTAGTAGAGTGCCTGGCATTTAGTAGGTGTGCAATAAATGGTAGCTATTATGATACAGTTTCTGTGGCTCAAAGAGACTTGGGGAAATAGTGAAGAGGTGGGCTGGGCTAGGCTGACTGTACTAGGTTGGGGAATGTCTAAAGAAAAGTTGAATTAGGGGCACCTGGGTGGCTCAGTTGCTAAGCATCTGCCTTCGACTCGGGTCATGATCCCAGGGTCCTGGAATCCAGCCCCACGTTGGGCTCCCAGGTCAGCGGGTAACTTGCTTCCCCCTCTTCCACTCTCCCTGCTTGTGTTCCCTCTCTCACTGTGTCTCTGTCAAAGAAAGAAATAAAATCTTTGGAAAGAAAAGGTTGAATTAAACAAGTTAGTAGCGTGGCTTAAGGGCGGAGTTTGTATATAACAGGGTGAGGTCCACATTTGCCCAACTCCTTTCCTATCCTCACTAAACGTTCCCAATGAGAAGATGGAGTATGTTTATTGAGCACCTGCTATATGTCATATATTTATCTAGATGCTTTACCAACATTGACTGTAATTTTCCCAACAATGCTTGTGTTACAAATGAGGAAACTGTGTCTTAGTCATGTAAAATTTCTTGCCAAAGTCTCACAGCTAATAAGTGACAGACCTGGAAACTGAATCTAGTTTGTTTGATTTGGAACCCTAAGCTAGTTCTACTACCTAGAATGACTTGGTAGAAGAAAACATGAAGCAGACAGACCAAAAAAAAAAAAAAAAAAAATTAAGGGGTTTATAAAGCACTCTCCCATATATTGGTTTTAATTCTTGCAACAGTTTATCAGGAAGTCTTTGATTAACTCATTTTATAGATGAGAAAACTGATCTGCCTAAGGTTTACAACTTCTGAAAGAGCCAGGGCTCAATCCAGGTCTCTCGGACTCAATTTGTGCTCTATCAAAAGAGAAGTTCAGGGGTGACTGGGTGGCTCAGTTGGTTAAGTGTCTGCTTTCAGTTTGGGTCATCATCCCAGGGTCTTGGGATCAAGCCCTGTGTCAGGCTTTCTGCTCAGTGGGGAGCCTGCTTCTTCCTCTCCCTCTGCTGCTCCCCCTGCTTGTTCTCTCCCTTTCTCTGTCAAATGAATAAATAAAATCTTAAAAAAAAAAAAAAACCAGAAAAACAAAAGAGAAGTTCAGGGTGCCTGGTTGGTTCAGTTGGTTAAGTGTCTGTCTACCTTCAGCCCAAATGATGATCTTAGGGTCCTGGATCAAGTCTAGTGTTGAGCTCCCTGCTCAGCGGGGAGTCTGCTTCTCCCACTGTCCTTCCCTCCCTCTCTGTGCTCCCTTTCTCTTTCTCTGAAATAAATAAACAAAATCTTAAAAAAGAGAGAGAGAAAGAGAGAGGCTCATTCATTCATTTGTTTACTGCATGTAATGAGTTGATCTCTTACTATATTTTCGGGCTCTCTCCTATTCTCTCCCCTCTTTCCTAGCTGGAGTTAGCTTCTTAGTGCTTCTTTCTGCTGTTTATTAGACTGAAAGCCTTGTTTTTCATACCAGTCCTCAGAGGGGTCGTTTCCTTCTTTCCCGCAGCTTGGGACCAGAGATGACTTCTCAGATGGTCCCTGGGCCTTCATCTTTATTGCTTGTCACGGAGACAGTGAGCTACCCAGCTGTATCATTTATGTGACTGGCACAAAAGACAGGAAAGATCTGATTGATGATTATCTTACAAATGCGTTCTGTACTCACCACTGTGCAGTGACCTGTCTGCTCATATCTGCCTCAGGCGGCTGCCTGCTGGGATGCTTTTTGCCTCTCTTCCAGATGTCCCGTGTAGCCCCTGCCACCTTGCTGAAAAGATTGCCTGGGAGGCCTCCATCTGATTATGCCTTTCAGCAGAACCTCTGCCCTCCACCTCTCCCTATTCTCACACCACCTACTGGGAAAGCTACGCTATGTGCACATAAACAGATGTTGACAGTACAGTATGGCAGGTGGTAGAAAAGAGCTGCGCAGGGTGCTGGAGATGCTTCTTTACTCACCCTAAACATGTTGAAGTTTGAAATTTTCCTAAGCCTAATCCAGTCTGGGAGTCATTAAATAACAGAAGGTCTAGTTATGATACTCCAACTGACTTGCTGTATGACCTTGGACAAATCACTTCCCTTTAGGAAGCCTCCTTTTTTTTTTTTTTTTTTTTAAACCTGTGAAATGAAGGGAAGTGGATCAGATTAGGAACTGAAACTAGTTTTTACTCTTGCCTCACTCCCTGTGGCAGACGTAGCTCATAAAGGCAGGCACCTTCCCCACCGATTCTCCCACAAGGCCACATGTGTTTTTCTCAACACTGTTTAAGAGACACATTTATATGGATTCTCTTACTTAAAATCCACTGCAGCTTTCGGAGGTAGGGAATATTATCATATCATAGATGAGAACATTGAGGTTCAGAGTTTAAATGACTTGCCCAAGTTCATACGTTGAATTTTGGGAAAGCTGGGACCAGGAGCCGGCCTTTTTGTTATGGTAAAGCTGCCACTCCCAGTTCCCTTCTTCCAAAAATCTAAGAGTGTAAACAGCTGCATCAGAGAAAATGAAGACTAATAATATGACATTTACATCAATAGTCTGGCACATGGCAGTGCTCAGTAAATGTTTATTGAGAGGTGTAACATGCCCTAAAGATTTGCTATAGGTCCAGTGTTGACAGGGTGTAAGGATGGATAAAACTCAGAGGAATCCAGAAGAGGAGGCAGACAGCTAATTGTAAAACAAGCTCCAATGATGTAGTCCAGATTAGGAAGAGAGCAGTTGAACAAGATTTGACTGCAGAAGTGAATTAAAGGGGCTAGTGAAATAATATTTATTGAGTACCTCTCATGGGCCAAGAAACCGTGCTAGATTGATTACATATGGCAACTGCTCATTCTGTTTATACCACAACTCTGTGAAGGAGGTAGTATTTTCTCTATTGTAAAGTAAAAATGCTGTGACTTCGAGAGGTGGTATGACTTGCCCCAAAATTCAGCTGAGGAATAGAGCAGGGATTTTGAACTTTCCTATAACAATTTACGGTACTAAGTCTAGTCTCAAATGTTGGCTGTGAGGCTTGAGCAAATCCTTAACTTCTGGTTCTCAGTTTCTTTCTTGATTAAATGGAAATAATAATATCTGTCCTCCTAATTTTACCTCCCATGTTTAGAAGATAAAATGAGATAGAGTTCGTGAAATGAGGTTAAGGATCAAATCTGTGTTTTCATAAAGTTACTGAAAGTTTATTTATTTATAACTGCTGTTATTTAACCAGCAGTTCCATTTCTAGGGATCTTTCTTAAGGAAAAAATAGGAAACTGAGCAAATATTTATGTAAAGATATAATAATTAAGAATATAAAAATAAAGATATGATATTAAAGAAATGGTCCTATGACATATCCATAGGATGGAATATGATGTAGTCAATTGAAATGACATTTATGAAGAGTTTTAAAAGTCTCAGAAAAAATAGTTATGGTATGATGTTAAGTGAAAAGAAGCAGGATAAAAAATGAATGGAAAGGTGCCTGGGTGCCTCAGTGGGTTAAGCCTCTACCTTCAGCTCAGGTTATGATTTCAGGGTCCTTGGATTGAGCCCCACATCAGGCTCTTTGCTCAGCAGGGGGCCTGCTTCTCCCCCATCTCTCTCTGCCTGCCTCTGTGCCTACTTGTGATCTCTGTCAAATAAGTAAATAAAATCTTAAAAAAATTAAAAAGAATGGAAAGTATGATCTCAGCTATTAAAATATACATAGAAGATAATAGACAAGAATATATGGTATGCTATCATTTATATATAGATAAAAAATATAAACAGACCTCTATGTTTGTAAATGCAAAGACTAACCCTGAAAAATACATACATTGGTATCATATTTGCCTCTGGGGAGAGGAACAGAGAGGCTGGGAATCAGGGGTGAAAACAGGACTAACTTTTCACTATCAATCTTTAGGTTATATATTACTTATTTTTTATCATAAAAATTAGGAAAATAATGCCAGCTACAAATGGTGATAAGATAATGCTTGCAAACAGTAAAAGTTTGAATTATTTTCAATGTATGTATTACTTTTTAAATCAACAAATAATAAAATATTTAAAAACAGATGGTATTTTGTTGCATAAGACAATAAGGGAGGGAATACATTTAAATGTTAACAATGACAGTTTCTGAGTGGATGGGGTGTCTTGTATTCTTTTCTAATTTTTTATGATGAATATACACTTTCAAAGCAGAAATTCTGTCTTGTAAACAGAAACGACTGTAAGCAGAGTAGTAGAGGATGGTGTGAGGCTGTTGTGGTTGCTTCCCTTGTTTTAAGTAGAAAGAAAGCATAATTCCTTTGAATTGCCAATTCTTGAAACAGGCTCTGCATCTTGTACCATGAAAAGCTGGAAACTTAGGGCTGTAAGACAGTTTAAGCAAGCGATGGCACCTCCTCTCTGGTCTCACTTTCTTCTTCCATATACATGCTCCACGTGTCCAAGTGTCCTGGGCATTTTCCAAACCCACTGGTGAGCATTGTCATGAGGCAGATTGATACAGGAATGGGACAGAGGGTCTCGGATAAAGGCTTGAGAGCTGGGAGATAAGAGAAGGAAGAACAGAGGCTACCCAAGGCTACTGGTGGCATATTAAATGATGTGAGAAACAAAGGCAGAAGAAAAACCATTACATTTCCTTACTACCTACAGATCATTGACAAGTCTTCGAAAAGGACAGAGTGACATTCCTCTAGGGACTCAAGAGTCTCCAAGTCAGTGTCGACACCCTGCTAAAGGCAGAAGGCCTACTTAGCCCAACCTTTCCCCAGTCTTATCTTGATGAGGCAGTGGAAGTCTGGCTGAAGACAAAGCACGAGCTGACACCTGGCAACCTACCACCCCTGGCTAGGAATTGTGCAAAGCTCCTCCAGGCATCTCCCAACAACCTTAATGTTAAGACCTCGAGAGAGGGGAAAACAACCTTAACTTGACAATGGCAAGGCATCCATTATCTTGTAGGTCCTCTTTTGCATATAAAAGTTCTTTTGAAACCTCCCTTTTCTTAACCTCCCCAACCCCATAGTTTATCATTAGCCACCCTTCACAACCCCATGCAGCAACTCTTTCTGCCCACCGGCCCTGTTGGTGTGCTTTAATAAAGTCACCTTTTTGCACCAAAGATGTCTCAAGTATTCTTTCTTGGCCGTTGGCTTTGAACTGTGACATCTTTCTTACATCATTAAAGCCTGTTAATAATCCTACATATCTGAGTGACCTTTCTTCAAGAGAGCTTTCAATTTTCTACATTTGTCAGTTTCTTGTCCTTGTCACCTCAGAGGCTTATAAAGCTAATTCCTCCAGTCAAAATCTCTTTCTTTTCTTTTGAGGAACAAAAACAGGAATTTCTTTTTTTTTATTAAAAATTTTTTTAGTTTAAATTCAGTTAATTAGCATATAATGTACTCTCAGTTTCAGAGGTAGATGTCAGTGATTCCTCAGTTGCATATAATACCCAGTGCTCCTTACATCCCGTGCCCTCCTTGATGTCTTCATTCGGTTACCCCATACTCCCACCTCTGTCCGCTCCAGCAGCCCTCAGTTTGTTTCCTATGATTAAGAGTCTCATAAGAGGTTTATCTCCCTCTCTGATTTTGTCTTATTTTTTTCCTCTCTTCCCCTATGATCCTCTGTTTTGTTTCTTAAATTTCACATATCAACAAGATCATATGACAGTTATCTTTCTCTGATTGGCTTATTTCACTTAGCATAACACCATGGGTTCCATCCATATCATTGCAAATGGGAAGATTCCTTTTTTTTTTGGATGGCTGAGTAGTATTCCATTGTGTCTGTATACCACATCTTTATCCATTCATCTATTGATGGACATCTGGGCACTTTCCATAATTTGACTATTGTAGACATTGCTGCTATAAACATTGGGGTGCACATGCCCTTTAGGATCACTACATTTATATCTTTGGGGTAAATACCCAGTAGTGCAATTGTAGGGTACTTCTATTTTCAACTTTTTGAGGAAACTCCATACTGTTTTCCAGAGTGTCTGCACCAGTTTGCATTCCCACTAACAGTGTAGGAGGGTTCCCCTTTCTCCACATCCTTGCCAGCATCTGTCATTTCCTGACTTGTTAATTTTAGCCATTCTGACTGGTGTGAGGTGGTACCTCTTTGTGATGAGTGATGCTGAGCATTTTTTCATTGTCTGTTAGTCATCTGGATGTCTTCTTTGGAAAAATGTCTGTTCATAACTTCTGCCCATTTCTTGATTGGATTATTTATTCTTTGGGTGTTGAGTTTGATAAGTTGTTTATAGATTTTGGGTACTAGCTCTTCACTTGATACGTCGTTTGCAAATATCTGCTCCCATTCTGTCGGTTGTCTTTTGGTTTTGTTGACTCTTTCCTTCAAAAACAAATTTCTAAAGAGAGTGACACCCTGGACATTATCTCATGTGAGGGTTGTCCTCTCACCCTCCTCTGATCACTTACACAGCCTGTCCAAGAACCCAGTGCTGAGCATAAGGAGAGATTGCAGGTGGAGAAGTAGGGCAACTGCTACTCCAATAGGACTGTGGGGCCGAGTGCTGGATTATGGGGTTCGGATCCAAAGTGATCTAGGAAAGGTGGCAGGTTTGAGAGAGCTGGGATCTCAGGGAAGGCCTGGCACATAAATAAATACTTGCTGAATGGATGAGTGAGCAAATAAGAAAATAAATAAAGCATTGAGGCTTTAAAGGATTTGGAACAATAATGACTTATGTTCGCAGCTGTGTGGGATTTACCAGTTTATTAAAGTCTTACTTATTGTTATCTCATTTGAGTCCTGTAACAGCCCTGTAAGAAAAGCAGGACAGAAATTGTCCTTTCCATTTTCCAGATGATGAGATTGAGTCCCAGAGGGATGACATAACTTTTATTACTCCAGAACACATTTACTGAGTGCTTATTATATACTAGGACTTGTGCTAGAGGCGAAAGATGCAGAAATGAAGTACATTAAGTCCAAGATACTTGGTCTGAAGGAGTAGCTGGAGTGGTAAACAGTTTTGAAGTGATACCAGGGCTGATAGTGTACTCTGGGGGCATGGAGGCAGGAGTGCAAGCCTCTGCCTTGCACAGGGAAGGTGAGACTTCATTTAGATCTATAAGGATGAAGATGAGTTTCTTAGAAGGGTGTTGTAAACAGAAAGAATATGTGTCTAAAGGAAAAAAGCAAGAAATAACATGACATATTTCAAGTGTGTCATTTAAAAGTGGCATAAAAGGGGGCGCCTGGGTGGCTCAGTGGGTTAAGCCTCTGCCTTCGGCTCAGGTCATGATCTCAGGGTCCTGGGATCGAGCCCCTCATCAGGCTCTCTGCTCAGCCGGGAGCCTGCTTCCTCCTCTCTCTCTCTGCCTGTCTCTCTGCCTACTTATGATCTCTGTCAAGTAAATAAATAAAATCTTTTTTTAAAAAAGTGGCATAAAAGGTGTAAGAGTGGCACAGGTAGGTAGGGAGAAGGCTGAAGGGAAGATAAATTTTAGAGAGTTTATTCTTTGGTTAGTTGGTTCTTTGTCAGGTTAACCTGTTTAACCTAAACAGGTTAAAGATCTTTAGATCTTTAGAGCCATGGGTAGCCATGAACATTTTTGAAGGAGGGGAATGATAACCCTATGCTGAGCCTCTTCTGGAATATTCATGTGTTTACTGTTTTCGTTTTTTCTTTTCAAAATTTAGCTCAGGAGATGCCTCCTGTGGGAGACTCTCCTTGACCATGATGCCTTCTTTCTATTTATCTATCTATCTATTTATCTATTTATTTATTTATTTAACAGATATAGAGAGAGAGAGAGAGAGAGAGAGATTGATTACAAGTAGGCAGAGAGAGTGGGGGGGGAAGCAGGCACCCTGCTGAGCCGAGAGCCTGATGCGGGCCTCAATCCCAGGGCCCTGAGATCATGACCTGAGCCGAAGGCAGAGAACCAACACACTGAGCCACCCAGGCGTCTGACCACCATGCCTTCTAACTGGGTTAGATGTTAGATGTTTCTTATGGGCTTCCTGGGCCAAGGCTTCCCTCCATCTTATGACTTATCTACTGCCTTGTTACCTGGGTTTACATGCTTTTTCACTCTAATCTGTGGCCACTCATAGGTTATACCCCTTGTCTGATTCATATTTGTAGTCCCTATACTCAGCACAGGACTTGACCCAGAGCAATGTGCTCAGTAAATATTTGCAGAAGGAATGAATGGGAGGAGCTGTGTTCCGCCTCAATCCTGAGACAACATTTGGAGCAGGTGCAGTACTCTGGTGATTCTGTGGTGTGTGTGTTTCTTCAGTGATGCTTGGGTGGAGTGTATGTGTGTGAATGGTGGAGTGACCATTAAAGATTGGTGACACTGGAGGTGTGTTCCTGAGTGACCGCAGGTCTCTCCTACAGATGGCTTCAGTGACTGATACTAAAGCTGGAGTCAAAGATGCTTCTGACCAGAATTTTGACTACATGTTCAAACTGCTCATCATCGGCAACAGCAGCGTTGGTAAAACCTCTTTCCTCTTCCGCTATGCTGATGACACCTTTACCCCAGCCTTTGTCAGCACAGTGGGCATTGACTTCAAGGTGAAGACAGTCTACCGCCATGAAAAGCGAGTGAAGCTGCAAATCTGGGTGAGTCCTGGGCATCTTGCATGGAATTATCAGGGGGTGACTAGTCTGCTAGTATAAGGGCTGGGAGGTGGGGGCCAATTTGGAACTTCTGGGTCTTAGGGCATCAAGCACTAGTGCTGTTGAAGGCCTGGCTTCTGGACTGCCCCTTGCTGATTTTATAGATTTTCTCCTCTTGCGAACTCAGTTGCTTCTGCTGCTTAACTGTCTAAGAGGCTTTATCCTGCCCATACAAATGGGTGACGAAGAATCTGGGCTTTGGAGTTAGAAATTTGGATTCAGCTTCCAGTTCTGCCACTTATTAATCATGGAATTGTGACTAAATTACTTAAACTTTTTAGGCTACCTTTTCCTTTTTGAGGATCATAATAACATCTACATCATAAGGCTCTTGTTTCTTAGCATAGTTCCTGGAATATAGTAAATGCATGGTAAATGTTAGTTCTTTTGTCCATAATCTGTCGCTGTATAACAAATCACTTCAAAACTTGATGGCTTAAAACAACAATAATTCATTATTACACAGTTTCTGTGGATCAAACATTTGGGAGTGGCTTGGTGTCTGTCTTGTGGCCTCTTAGGAGGTTGCAGCCAGATACTGGCTTGGGTTGCAGTAATCTGAAGGCTTGAGTGGGGCTGGAGCGTCCCATTCCAAAGCTACTTACTCATGTGTATCAGGTATTGGCTGTTAGCAGGAGGCCTTAGTTCTTTCCCATGTGGTTCTCTTCATGTAGTTGCTTAAGCATCTTCATGGCATCCCCCAGGGGAAGAGAGCCAAGAAACCAGAGAGAAAGTGGCAATGTCTCTTATTACTTAGACTTAGAGTACTCTGCTGGTCACTGAATCAGTGTAGGAGGAAAGTAAACAAGGGTATGAATCCTGGGAGGTGAGGATCATTGGGGACCATCTTGGAAGCTGGCCACCACAACTACTATTATTGGTATTTACTACAAATTTATTAGTACAGTGGTACAAATTAAATAAATGAGTATGTATGTATGTATATATTTGAGATGATATAGTAAAGTGTGGATTATATACTTTTCAATAATGAATTAGTACCAGGATTGGAAATTTTGAAAATTAGTGATTTAAAGTATTCAAAGCATGTGTTATTTATTATCTCTCCGTTCAACTTGTTAAATGTACATTAATACATTGTGCATATATCTTACTGGCTATATACAACACTTTTCTTTTTATAAATTATCTCCATATGTTATTAACTTACAATTAACCCCATGGGGCAGATATTATTTTAATTCACTCCTGTTTTACAGAAGAAAAAAATCCAGACTCAGTAACTAACTTGCATTAGATTGACCACACATTTGCCAAGTGGGATTCCAACTCAGACCTTCTGATGATTCCAAGTTATGTGCTCTTTTCTCTACACTGTGCTGTTGAGTCTTACAGAGCCCATATTTCCATTTATGATAAAGTTAATTATTAATTTATATAGAGATAAAAGTTTATTTTGTTCAGTTAGACTCTATTAAAAGTATTGAGGACTTATGAGTTAATAGAGATGTGAGAGCTGAACAGACTACTTAGTTCAGTGGTTCTAGGAGCATTACCTGGGAATTTGCTAGAAATGCAAATTCTCATGCCCCTCCTGAGACCCACTAAGTAAGAAACTCTGATCTCTGGCCCAAAAATGTGTGTGTTATAACAAGCCTTCCAGGTGGTTTTTGAAGCAGGCTAAAATTGAAGAACCACTTTGGTTTAACTGCCATTTGGTTTGCCAATCGTATGATGAGATTCAATAAGCATTTATTAAGTATGTGTGCCGAGCGCTTCCCCTTGTGTGATCTAACATCCTCTTCACAGCCAATGCATGGAGAGATGAGAGCACAGGATATGGGGGCATGGTGAGCAATACAGGGGAATTGGAGCAAGGCTGTGAAGAGGAGGGAGGGGTGCTGAGAGAGAAATTTGCTGGAAGGCAGCAGCTTGAAGGTCAGGGAGACCTTTCACAGCAAATAGAAGTTTCTTGTAATGGGCCATAGTTTACCTACCTGATGATTGTTGAGAGAGCTGAAGAAACTATTAGAATTTATTTTTATCTGTGAACATAAAATGCGTGTTTACTAATATTTCCTATGTGGATTGACAAAGATGTCTTCATGTGATCTCCATATCACATGGTCACATATCCTGAATTCAAAAAGTCTTCAAGTAAGGGAAGACATTCTGTCCTTCTAAGGGATTGGCAGTGGTGGCTCCCTCCCTCCTTCATTTATGTCCAGCTGTTGTGAGTTTTTGCAGTGGATTTACTCATTATACCACCTGATTTAACTAAATAAACCTTCACAATGGATATGTGGTTTTAAAAGTGTTCTGCAAAGAAACCTCTGCCTGAAGACGATACTCAGGATAGTAAGCCCAAGAGAGCATGGAAAATGGCTGAACTGATGTTTCTCTGACTCCCAGCACAAGTTCATTGTCAAACATGTTTAGAGGTAAAATCAATGATGACCTAATTAGATCTGACATAGTCAATCACATTGCTTTTGCTAAAAAAAAAAAAAAAAAAAAAAAAAAAAAAATTGCCGAAGAGATTTGTGTATGTGTGCTTTCCAATAGAAAAAAGGTCTGTACTGTTCATAAATACATTAAAATGTGAACATTGAGATAGTAGTTATATCATTTTTATGTATTTTAACATCTTTTGTGTACAGAAGTAGATACGTATGTACATATGATCTAAGTAAATATACAAATATTGTGGGAATGTGCTCACATGGCCTTACTTACAGGGGCTTAAATTTGGAGACCATTGCCAGACAGTGGGGAGCCACAGAAAGGTTTTAACAAGGACAGCTTTGCATTTTAGAAAAATCCCTTGCTTCAGTTTTGAGGATAGGTGGAAGCAAGTCAAAGAAGCCAGTGGTTCCAGTAAGTTATAAAGGGCCTGAATTAAGTGTATTAGTCTGGTCCGGCTATGGTAACAAAATGCCACAGATTCAGTAGCTTAAACAATGGAAACTTGTTTTCTCACAGTTCTAGAGACTGCAAGTCCAAGGTCAGGGTACCAGCTAGGTTGATGTGTGGTGAGAGCTCTCCCCTAGGGTCGCAGGTGGCTGTGTTCACATGGCCCTTCTTGGGGCTTATGTATGGAGAGTGCCCAGGCTCTCTGGTGTCTTGTCTTATAAGGACACTAATCCTATCAGATCAGGACCAGACTCTTCTGGCCCCAGGTAACCTTAATCACTAACTTAGAATCCCCATCTCCAAAGATGGCCATATTGGGGGTTAGGGTTTTAGTTTATGAATTTTGGGAGAATACAGCACTTGGAACATAATAGTAAGACTGACAAAATGACCTAAGGGGTGGAAATGAGAGAGATTTGAGAGAGATTTTGGATTGGAATTTACGGAATTGGATGATCCATTAATTGTTTAGGAAGGAGGAGGAACACATAGCTATTTATATATATCAACTTACACATATAGACTTCTGTAAATAAAAGTTCTGTGATTATTTTTTAAAGCCGTGTGAGCTTTGGTAAATTGCCTTATTTCTGTGAATAGATAATGTCCTCAACTGTAAAAGGCACACAGGTTTGTTGATGGGGGGCTACATGTGATAACATAGTATTGGGCCTGGCATGTATTAGGAACACAATAAATGTTAGGTTCTTTTTTTTCCCTCTGCTCCTAGTTCATATGCAGAGGCTAACTGGGTCCCTTCGCAGGTTTTCCTGTGGTTCCAGGAGTGCTGGAACAGGACAGGTGCTGTCTGAAGTGTTCAATTAAATTTCTCCAGCCAATTTGATCTCTCAGGATTTCAGAAAGCCTTTGTCAGGGTGGACGGTAGAGACAGAACAAGAGGAGTTTCTGAGCACTGCTGAGCAGGACCATTCACAAAAGGAGTTCTCTCATCTCTGGAGGATATTGGATGATGAAGGCATTGGTAGTGCTTTGTTCCCTGGGGTCCTTGGCTGCATAGGTCCCTGAGAGCCCCCTCTGTTTCATGAGAGGTTAATTACTGTGCATCAAGAAGAGAATCTTACTGGGGAGGTGGGGGTGGGGGAGAAGTCTCATTACTAGAGAGTGAGAGCATGCACAGGTGTGAAGGGAGAGAGACTTGGTAACTCCACAGCAACAGACCTGACTGGAGGCCATTTACTGCTGGGTTCTGGTTGCCGAGCAACCACTGGAGGCCTGTGGAAAGAGATGAGTGGGAGAGGGCCTTCCACTAGTTCCATTTGAGGCCCACTGCAGGAACTCTTGGATCTGGTACTGGTCAACAGAAGAATCAGGATCTGTAGGACTGAACTGACCTAGGACTCTGGAGTCCCGGGTTTTAGTCCTGGCTCTCTGCCCTTTCGTCATGTGATCTGGAGGGAACTTTCTCCTCCATGGGCCTGTTTCCCTAACTACCAGAGGGAGAAAATAATCCTTGCTCTTCTTGCCTCATGAGTTGCTAGGAAGATGAAGTGAGGAAATGCAAAGGAGAGCCTAAAGAGAACTCTGAAACCTTGAGGAGATCAGGGGATCAAGGATGATTTTCCCCATGTGAATTCTTCTTGTATGTGATTTCAATCATTCTTTGTATCTTTCCCAGCTTCCCTCTGACCCAGGGAGGTAGTTATCTCTGTAAAGAATGGGTATTTGAGGAGTGTCTGGGTGGCTTAGTCCTTAAGCATCTGCCTTCAGCTCAGATCATGATCCCAGGGTCCTGGGATTGAGCCCCACACTGGGCTCCCTGCTCAACGGGAAGCCTGCTTCTCCCTCTCCTGCTCCCCCTGCTTGTGTTCCCTCTCTTGCTGTGTCTCTCTCTGTCAAATAAATAAACAAATAAATAAAATCTTAAAAAAAAAAAGAATGAGTGTTTGACATTGATGTGAAGTTCCTTATGTGGATCCAAACTGTAAATTTCATTCTTTGATTCATTCAGTAGACATTGTGCTAGGCCTTGTAACTAGCTGTGGGGAAACAGCCTTCCTGCTCACATGGCGTTTATCTCTAGGAGGGAAGATAGACACAAAGTACATGAATAAAAAATACCTAATTTGGGGGATGCCAGAGTGGTTCAGTCATTTAAGCCTTGGACTCTTAGTTTTGGCTCAGGTTATGATTTTGGGGTCATGAGATTGAGCCCCAAATCAGGCTCCATATTCAGCATGAGTCTGCTTGGGATTCTTTCCCTTTCCTCCCTCTCTGCCCCTCCCCTGCATGTGTGCTCTCTCTCTGTCTCAAATAAATAAATAAAAACAATTTTTTTAGATTTTATTTATTAATTTGTTAGAGAGAGAGAGAGAGAGCGCGCGCAGAAGCAGGGAGAGCTGCAGGCAAAACAGGCAGAGCAGGCAGAGGGAGAAGCAGGCTCCTCACTGAGCAAGGAGCCCATTGGAGGACTCGATCTCAGGACCCTGGGATCATGACCTGAGCTGAAGGCAGACACTTGATGGACTGAGCCACCCAAGTGTCCCAGTGAATAAAATCTTTAAAAAAACTAATTTTATCTGTGGTAAGGAGAAAAATAGACTTGTTTCAAACTCAGGCACTGGGACCCAGAACTCTGAAATCACTGAAATATGACTTTAATCTCATCCCTAGGCTTGCAGCTGGAGTTCAGGGTCAATTCTATTAACAATTTAAAAGGCTAGCTTTGTGGACGACCTTCACAACACCAGTTCACCTCAGGCCTATCTCTGTCAGGAGACATGATGGCAGGGGTCTCTGTTGTGGAAAGATAGTATCTCCTCCTGCCTGTTCCCACCAGTGAGGCTTTTTGGTGCCCTGCATGTCCAGAAGACTTTAAAGATAGGAGTGCTTCATGTGTCTGGGGTTATTTGTATATAAATTGGGAAAGGACTGACTGGCCTCCCCAACATTCTTCTTTGATTGTTTAAGAACTCTGTTTTGTGAAGGATTTATAGGCCACTGTCCTTACTCCTGGGCCTATGCTGGTATCACAGTTTTCCATCATCTTTCTTTCTCTGCAGCTCATTCCTCTGAAGCCCTCAGTTACTACAGCACTTGTGTGTACCACCATTATTCTACTTGTTGTGTTGGCAATGATATTTGGAAGGATACAATGTGTAAAGCACTAACATAATGACTGGCTTGGAGTAAACACTCAACAAACAGTAGTTTTTGTTAAGGTTCCAGGGAGATCAAGAAATGATACTCCTTTTCTTCCCTCCTTAAGTTTGGAACCAAGTGAGAGATAGATGCGTGAGTCAGAGAGATGGGGAGTAACCTGACAGCCTTATTGCTGATAGAAGGTGGGATGAAGAAGCTCCACAGGGAAGTGGAGCTTGCTAATACTTCACTCTGGAGTCAGGTAGATGTAGAAACCAATCATAGGCCAACATGCGCCAGCTGCAGTTAGCTTATGCGGGGTGTACCCAAGGTTAAAGTCCATGTGGCCCAGCCTTAAAACGCTTCAGGCCTAAAGCATCCCACCTAGGTCTATATTAGATGCCTCTGTCTCCATGTTCAGTCTTCCTCATGGAGGGAGGGAGGGTCCCTCCTCCAATAGCTCTTTTTATAATTGAAGAGATAGAGTTAAGCATTCACTCCAAAAGAAAGTTGGGCAGAATAATGAAAGTTGGGAAAAATAGGAGGAGTCCTAAGAGATTTCCTGGGGATCCTGATTTCTACAGTAATAACAGGTGACTTTATATGTCACCAGGAGCTGAGAATAGTAAGACCAGATGAGGTAGGGCTGTTGGGAAGTCATCTAGGTTCACTTAGTAGCCAACTCCCTTATTCCTTTAGCCACCTTGTTGAAATTTAGATTATCAACATGGCTTTTGAGTCACTTATAAATAAGAGAAGTAGTGAATTAGATTGGGGAATGTCAAAGACTTATATCTTAGAACCAGTAATATAAGAATGCAATAAATATGGAGTACCTGGGTGGCTCAGTCAGTTAAGGGTCAAACTCTTGATTTTGGCTTAGGTCATGACCTCAGGGTCATGAGGTCGAGCTGTGCATAGGGCTCCATGCTGGGTGTGGAGCCTGCTTAAGATTTTCTCTCTTCTTGGGGTACCTGGGTGGCTGAGTGGGTTAAAGCCTCTGCCTTCGGCTCAGGTCATGATCTCGGGGTCCTGGGATCGAGCCCTGCGTCAGGCTCTCTGCTCGGCGGGGAGCCTGCTCCCCCTGCCCCCCCACTGCCCTGCCTGCCGTTCTGCCTCCTTGTGATCTCTGTCTGTCAAATAAATACATAAATAAAATCTTTAAAAAAAATTTTTTTTCTCTCTTCTCTTACTTTCCCCTTACCCCTCTCTGCCCTGCTCTCTTGCTCTTGCTCTTAAAAAAAAAAAAAAAAAAAAAAGAAAAGAAAAAAAAGTGCAATTAATGTAATGGAGCTTAGGAATGTGGGGAAATATAACCATACTGGAAACCTACATTAAGAAGAAGGATTATGGCTCCTTTTTTTTTTTTTTAAGATTTTATTTGTTTATGACAGAGCGAGAGAGGGAACACAAGCAGGGGAAGTTGGAGAGGGAGAAGCAGCCTCCCCACTGAGCAGGGAGCCTGATAGGGGATTGATCCCAAGACGCTGGGATCATGATTTGAGCCAAAGGCAGAGGCTTAAGGACTGAGACACCGAGGCACCCCAGGATTGTGGCTCTTAAGCAGTCTTTTAACAAATATTTACTATGGCTTAAATTGGGGATAGAGAAATTAATAGAGTGGCATACTCTCCGCTCTCCAGAACTAGTGAGACTGGATTTACCTCTGAGCTCCAAAAGTGAAATAAAATGAGTAGCACAGTTCTCTTGTTTCTGTTAAGGGAAATAAACTAGGACATCAAGAGAGAGATTTTTTTCAAGAATTTAAGTATCTATAATAATGGGTTATTATATGAGATTGGGCAGCTGTCTCATGGATGTCTGTATTAGATTCCTATTGCTGCTCTAACAAATTACCACTAACCTGGTGGCTTAAAACAACACAGATTTATTATCTTACAGTCTTCGAGGTCAGATGTTCAAGATTGGTGTCACTTGGTTAAAAATTGAAGTGTTGGTGGGTGTGTGTTCCTTCTGGTGGCTCCAGGGGGGAATCCATTAACTTGCCTTTTCCAGTTCCTAGAAGCTACTTGTTAACTTGCCTTTTTCAGCTTGTAGAGGCCACTTGCGTTCCTTTGCTTGTGCCCCCTTCCTCCACCTTCAAAGCCAGAGATGCAACATCTTTTGATTCTCTGGCTTGCTCCTGCTTTTCTCTTACAAGGACCCTATGATTATCTTGGACTTACCTGAATAATCAGGATAATCTCCCATCTCCAAACCTTAATTTAATGCTCTTTGTGAAGTCTCTTTTGCTATGCAAGGTAACATATTCATAGGTTCTGGGATTAAGATGTGAGTATCTTTTGGGGTGCTATTGTTCTGACTACCACAGCATCTGTTGATAACATGGAAAAGATCTATTGTACACATGAAACTAATATTACACAGTACGTTAGCTGGAATTCATTGTCTATCTATCTATCTATCTATCTATCATCTCCTTCTTTATTTTTGAGAGTGAGAGAGCTTGTGCATGCACAAGGGGCAGGGAGGGGCAGAGGGAGAGAGAAAATCATAAGCAGGTTCCACACCCAGTGCAGAGCCAAACATGCAGCTCAATCTCACCACCCTGAGATCATGACCTGAGCTGAAATCAAGAGTTGGATGCCCAGCTCACTGAGCCACCCAGGAACCCCATTAACCAACTGGAATTTTAGATAAAAACAAAAAAAGAAACAAACAAAAAAAACCAACAAAAAGGACACCTGGGTGGCTCAGTCAGTTAAGCATCTGCCTTTGGCTCAGGTCATGATCCCAGAGTCCTGAGATCGAGTCCCACATCAGGCTCCTTGCTCAGCGGGGAGCCTGCTCTTCTCCCTCTGCCTGCTGCTCCCCCGACTTGTGCTCTCTTTCTCTCTCTGAAAAATAAGTAGATAAAATCTTTTAAAAAACAAACAAATAATAACTAACTAGAAGTGATAGAAGCAAAAATAAATAATAACAATAACACAGAAAAGGATCTACTATCAATGCTCCCCATCCTTTAAGGCTATAACTTGGGTTCCCTAGCCTCCGATGATAGTTCCCTCTGCTAACTGCCTGCAACAGGTACTGTTTTCATCTTGGGCGCACACCGCCCACAGAGAGCGCCTGTCCCCTTGTAAGGTGCCAACAAGCCTATGAGGTCAGAGCTCATTACATCTCAATTTCCCATTTTAGACATGAGGAGGCTGAGGTCCAGAGAGAGAGATGCAGACTTTACTAAGGGCTCACAATGAGGTTTCTTAACACATTTCAGTGCTCTTCCTACCACTTGAGGAAGGTAAAATCTGGCCACCTGAACATAGATGGAGACCCACAAAGGACAGGTTGGCAGCAGAGAGGAGGCTGGAGGCTTAACAGGGATGCCAGGGCTCCTATGGGTCCCTGTGGCTCTGGGAATATGGAGACAGTTCCTGGGTACAGCATCTCATACTTAGCCCTTACAATAATTAGAATTGATTTTTCTAGGCAGCAAGTTTCCTGGTGTGGCTGCAGCGACATGTTGACACTTTCATCTCCCCAAAGCCTGTAGGAACCAGCTGCTGGAGAGGTTTAATCTGATTTTTAAAATCACAACAAAGACTATGGGAAGTCAAATCAGAATCACAGGCATAGTCTGCCTTTGCGATTTGCAAATGAATTAACCAAAAGGCATTATTGGCTATGTGACAGGCCTCCATTCTTCCGGTCCACTATCCCCTTACCTCTACCTAAGTCGGTGTGGGAGAAATGTAGATACCTACAAGCCATTTGTGTACTCATTCATTCAATAAACCTATACCTATTATGTCCCAGGCACTGTCATAAGAGGACAAATAAACAGCTACGATACAATATGAATGATATAATAAAGGGATAAAGAAAGTGCTGTGGGAAAGGGAAAGGAGCTGTTACCTCTGCCTAGGGAAGTTATTTTCGGCTTTGCAAAGGAGGGGACACTTGAGCTGGGTCTTGGCAAATGAGTCAGAGTTTTTCAGGTTAATGCCGGGGAAGATCTTTACAAGGAAAAGAAAAGACATTTGCAAAAGCATGATTGCTTTTAAGGACCTATCATATGCCTGGCTGTGGTAGGGACCGGTGAGATAACATCCATACCTCTAAGGGGCACACAGTGGAGTAAGAAGACAGATACAACATGTATACAAATATCAGCAATGCTATGGACATGAATGATGCCTCGAGAGGTACAGAACGTTTTAAGGGAGTTCAGACAGGGAGTGGTCCCTCAGCTTGAGAGCATCAGGGAGGGTTTCATGGAGGAGGTGGCCTTATTGTAATGAGAGTCAGGTCTAGCAGATAATAACATCCTCTAAGGCAGGGCTATCTGTCTTGTTCATCTAGTTCTGTGGTCCAGGATGACCGCTGTTTTTGACTCAGTGGCAGTGTTCTGACATTGCCTGGAATGATTTGCATGTTCAGGAAGCCGTGCAGCATGTCCTTAGGAGCAGAGGTGTGGGATGAGCCAGACCCCTGCTCCAAACCCATGTCTACCATTGTTACCTTGTTCAAGTCTTGTTACCTCCCTGTGCTTTGCTTTCTTCTTTCCGAAATAAGGAGAATTTTAGTAACACCTACATAGTGTTGAGAGAAGGAAATAAGATAATGCTTAACATAGTCCCTGGCACATAGTAAACGATCATTAGTTGGTAATTTTTGTTTTTATTAACTCTGGTACCCACAGGCATTGATTTGTGGCACCAGAAGTCTGGATGTGATCTCAACTGCATCTCTTTTAAGAATCGATGAACATCCACCTGAATTCTTCCTCTGAGTCCTGATTTAGTCCGTGATGGTTGGTGGCTAACCCTTTTGGCAGAGCTGTGACCTCACGGCGAGAGCTGTTTAGTTGAGGAGTTAAAACAATTTAGAAAACTGTAAAAAACTAAAATGTGTGGTGCAGAGTGAATGCAATGGAGATGTAAAGGAAAGAGTTCAGTATCGGGAAGAGTGGGTAAAAAAGGCTTCTGGGAGGAAGATGAGGTGGGGGGGTACATTACAGGACAGGGAAAGAGGGAGTGGTGTCATGGAGACACCCTGAGCAAGGAGGTTGACATTAAGGGAGGGCATGAGTTGTACTGTACTTTGAGCAGTGTTTTTCCTGTGAGGTGATTGGATTTCTCCGAAACCTACTAGTCACAGCTCCTGCCTCTGCTTCGTACACCATGTGGCGTACCCATTCCCTCCACAAGAAACAGAAGGAATGGCAAATTCAGAAGGCCCCTGAGGCCCCGAGGCAGGGGTATCCCTACATTCTGGGAATAGTAAGGGAGTATGGCTTGAGCAGGGAGACGGCAGTCAGAGATGAGGCCAGAGAGTTGGTGGGAGGGAACATTTTAGAGGCCCTTAGAGGTTTTTGTAAAAACTTGGGTGTTTAACAATTTTTTTTTTTTAATTTTAGTATAGCTGACACAGAATGTTGTTAGTTTCAGGTGTACAACATAGTGATTCAGCTTCTCTATACATTAAGCTGTGTTTCCCCACAAGTGTAACTCCCATCTGTCACTCTAGAATGCTGTCATAACATCACCGACCTTATTCCCTATGCTGCATCCTTTATTCTTATGACTTGTTTATTCCATAACTGGACTTTGGGGGTTTGAAGAACAGCTTCATTAATGTATAGTTGATACACCAAAAAAGGTACATATTTAATGGATGCCATTGATAAATTTGGACTTAGGCAAACTTGTGAAACCATCACCACAATCAAGATAACAGACATATTCATCACATTTAAAAGTTTCCTTGTGTCCCCTTCCCCACATCTTTTTTTTTTCGTGTGTGTGTGTGTGTGTGGTGGTTTTAACATGAGATTTAACCCTTTTTATAAAATTCTGAGTGCACAGTACAGTATTATTAATTTAGGCACTATAGGCACAGCAAAAACATCTCCCTATTTCCCCCCTCCTCCCAACTCCTAGAAACCAACCAGTATTCTATTCTCTGCTTCTTTGAGTTTTACTACTTTAGTTATGTCATATAAATAGATCCATGCAGTATTTGCCTTGCTGTGATTGGCTTATTTCACTTGGAATAATGTCTTCCAGGTTCATTCATATGTTGCAAATGGCAGAATTTCCTTTTTTCAAAGGCTGAATAATATTCCATCGTATGCGTATACTACATTTTATTTATCCATTCATCTAGCAATGGACATTTGGGCTGTTTCCATATCTTAGTTTTTGTGAATAATGCTGCAGTGAACATGGGATTGCAGATACCTCTTTCAGATTCTGATTTCAGTTCCTTCGGGTACATACCCAGAAATGGGATTGCTGGATCATATGGCAGTTCTATCAAAGGACTTACAAAGACATTTCTCCAGAGAGGACATGCGAATGGCCAATAGGTATATGAGAAAGACTCAGCGTTACTAATCATCAAGGAAATGCAAATCAAACCATAAGGTATTACCTCACATATGTTGGGGTGGCTATTATAAAAAAAAAATAACAAGTGTTGGTGAAGATGTGCAGAAATTGGAACCATTGTTCCACTTGTACACTTTTCTAACTTGGTGCACTGTTGTTGGGAATGTAGGTGCGGCCACTATGGAAAACTGAGGTTCCTCAGAAAATTAAGGGAAGTCTTTAGGTTTTACTCAGAATGAGTTGGGAGGGCTTTGAGCAGAGGAATTACATGATCTAACATTTTAAAAACCAACTTTACTTTTGGGTAATTTTAGATTTATAGGAAGTTTGCAAGGGGAGTACAGCAAGTTCTCCTATTTCCGTCACCAAGTTTCCCTAATATCAACATCTTACATAACCATGGTGCATTTGTCAAAACTAAGAAATTAAAATTAGTACAATATTATTAACTAAACTATAGACTTTATCTGGATTTCACTAGTTTTCAAATAATGTCCTTTTACTGTTCCAGGGTCTGACTCATGTTATATTTAATAACATATTGTAGAAGTTGAGCTAAAATCCATAGATCATAAAATTCTCCCTTTTAAAGTATACAGTTAGTGATTTTTAGTGTTCCCAAAATTGTGCAAGCATCACTACTAACTCCAGAATATCCTAGTGACTCATGCCTCAATATTTAATAGGATTGCTCTGAGGAAGGATTATGACTGTTTCAAGGATAAATCATAACAGACAAAGGGCAGAAGCAGGGAGGATCAGTTAGGATTTGTAATAATCCAGGCCAGGAATGATGTGGCTGGAAGTAGAGTGGTAATTGTGGTGGTCGTGAAAGTAGTCAGATTCTGTGTATATGTTGAAAATATTGCTGACAGGATTTGTTGATGAATTGAATGTGGGCACAGAAGGAAGAGGAGGAGTCAGGGATGACGCTGAGGGTTTGGGCTGAGTGACCAGAAGGTCGAAGATCCCTCTGATGTAGAAAGGAAGTCCTCAGGGAGGGCAGGATTCGAGGAGACAGCTGAAGCTGAGTTTTAGTTAAGTTTGAGATGCCTGTTGGAAAACTGAGTGGAGATAACAGAATAGGCTGTTGGATGAATTAATCTGCAGTTCAGAGCAGAGGCCCTGGCTGGAGATCTAAATTAGCAAGTCATCAGCATAGAGGTGGTGTTTAAAACCATGAAGCCAAATAAAATCAATGGATAGCAAGAACTTAGAAAGAAGAAAAGTTCTGAGGACTGAGCTCAGAGGCATTCCAACACTAAAATGTTTGGAAGATGAGTAAAAGAAGCAGCAAAGGGGGCTGAAAAAGAGCAACTGAAAAGGGAAAGTTTGGTGTCTTGGCAGCCAAAGTAGAGATAGAGCTTTTTGTAGGAAGGAGAGACAAACTGTATCAAATGCTACTGCTAGTCATGAGTGTGATGCCTGGGAATTGACTTCGGGATTTAGCAACATGGAGTTCAGTGGTCACCTTGATACGAGCTGCCTGCTGGAGTAGTGGGGACAAAAGCCAAATCAGAGTGGGAGAAGAGAAAACAGACAGACCAAGTATGCATGGCACCTTCAAGGCTTTTGCTCTTAGGAAAAGGAATCAAATGGGTGGTAGCTGAAGGTGAAGGGGGTTGTGAGTCAGAAAAGGTTTTTGTTTTTTCTAAGATGGTCGAAGTACTGGTATGTTTGTGTGCTGGTGGAGCAATCCAACAGAGATCAACCAACTAAGCAACCACTGAAGAAACAAAAACACAAAACTGATGCTACAGGAGAGAGGGGAGCATTGCTGGGATAATATCCTTGAATTGATGAGCATGGCATCACAAGCAGAGGGTGAGCCCTTGCTAGGAGCACAGACTGTGCAGCCACATAAACATGGGAGAGAACAGAGATTACGGGCACAGGTGTGGCCAGGGCGACATGTGCTGGTGGGAGTTCTCCTGATATAATTTTCCGATAAAGTGGGAAGCAAGGTCATCAGCTGAGAGTGACGATGGGGGACAGGAAGTGCGGAGATTTGAGGAGAGAGGAGAGTATCATCTAGGAAGGCAGAAGAGTGAGCAGACTGGGGAAATGTAAATTGATTGCTCATTAACATTAAGGCTCCAGTTGAAATTAGTGATCATAAATTTAAATTCATGAATTCATGAATTTGAAGCATGGTTGTGTGTTTCTTTCCAACCGTGTTTTGCTCTGTGGATACAGTCATAGAATAGGCAGAGAGTTGGATTTAATGAAAGTGCTGCTTTGCCAAGTATGGACAAAGCAATAGAATGCCAAGGGAGTCAGGAGTGTGTACAGGAAGTCATTGTATAATTGGCCAAAGGATTCAAGCCGGGCAGAGAGGGAGGTGGTGATGTAAGTGGGGTAGAAGACAGTGAAAAGATCATAGGGGTTGATGACCATTGAAGCAACGAGCTAGAAAGATCACAGAGATCTGAAGATGGGAGGCTGGAAATGACTATTGACAATGACAAGGTACAGGGTACAATAATGAGGGTGAGTGGCTGAGCTGGGAGAGGTTAGACATGAACATCACTGAAGGAAAGAAGTTCAAGGAGTAAAGAGTCCAAGATGTTGGAAGGCTCATCTCTCTGGACATTAAAATCTCCAGAATAACAAATGAACCAGGAGTTGTTGACTGGACAGTAGACAGATAATGGTGGCGTAGTGTCATAATGTGAGATTCAAAGCTGGAGGTGTTTTTGATTTTTGAAGGAGGAAAAGAAAATGATCTGGAAGCAGGAGTGAAAAGCACCTATATCTATTCCACCTTCTGGCCTAGAGATTTAAAGGTGGGGAGGGAGGAAGCAACCATCAGTTTGGAGGCTTTAGAGGAAGTGTATCCTCAGGAGAAGCCAGGTTTTGGTCACCATTCAAAGAGGGAGAAGAGATTTCTCTGATGACTGACTGTGGGTTTCAGAAGGCCCAGGGAGAAGTGTCAGTGGGGAGGGGTTAGGGCTGGAAAAGATAAAGTGCAGAATTGTATGGGATTCAGAGTACAGAGAAATCAAGGACGGCTTGAGAAACCTTGGGCTGCTTGTCATGACTGACATGAATAGAGGAATAACAGGTAAAACATAAAAAGTTAAAATGCAGACAGGTGACACCAAGACAGACAGTGGTTATGGAGCAAGGGAGAACAGGGCCTTGCTTTCTCTTGATCTCTGCTTTTAGAGGTCAGAAGGCTCGTGCAGGGGCCCGTAGGTGGTTCAGTCCATTAAGCATCTGACTCTTTTTTTGAAGATTTTAATTAATTAATTAATTTATTTGAGAGAGAGAGAGTGAGCACAAGCAGAGGAGCAGCAGCGGGAGAGGGAGAAGCAGGCTCTGAACTGAGCAAGGACCCCAGTGTGGAGCTCCATCCCAGGACCCCAGGATCTGGGCCTGAGCCAAAGGCAGATGCTTAGTTGACTGAGCCACCCAGGCTCCCTAGGCATCCGAGTCTTGATTTCAGCTGGGTCATGATCTCAGGGTTGTAGGATGGAGTCCCGCATCTGGCTCCATACTCAGTGGGGAGTCTGCTTGGGATTCTTGCTCTCCCTCCCTCCTCTCCTCCCCCCATGCACATGCTTCCCCTACCCCAAGTAAATATATAAATCTTAAATAAAAAAGAGGCTGGTGGAGGTGCCATTCTTACGTGGAATGCCTCCCCCTCGATTTCACACATCAGTAATTATTGTGGCAGTAAAGCCCCAACTACCACTGATGTAAAATATCCTCACCTGTGACGTGGGGCTATTAATAGCTCTCACGGGGCTGGTGTGAGCTGCCAGTGGCACTGGCTGATGGCCATCTCTACTCAGTGCCTTTTTAAAAATATATATATGTATATGTTTTAAGTAATCTCTGCCCCCGGTGTGGGGGCCAAATTCATGACCCGGAGATCAAGAGTCACATGCTCCATCAACTGAGCCAGTGAGGCACCCCTGTACTCAGTTCTTTTATGAACCCATTTCATGCTTACAAAACCCTGTGAGCTAGGTACTGTTATTATCCCCATTTTACAGATGAGTAAACTGAAGTGCAGAGGAAGTTAGGTCGCTTACTTCAGTTCACATAGTAGCAAGTGGCAGAGTCCAGATTTGAATTGAGGTCTGTCTTCAAAACCCCTTTATGTCCTGTGCCCTGTTCCCCTCCCCTCCTTGTTATATCTTCACATGGGTAAGGGCTTGGCGCTTAGAAAATACTCAATAGACAGTGACAATGTTGCTAAGAGCAACTATATATTGTACAAATGCTCTCCATGCATTTTTCAAAAAATTAGTGCAACCATAATACACAGAACAAATGAGAAAACTAAGACTCAAAAGTTAAGGAACTTGACCAAATCTTACTAAGATTGGTAAATGGCACAGCTGGGATTCAAAATTAGGGCCATCTGCTGCCAGAGCCTCTATTCTTTCTTTTTTTTTTTTTTTTAAGTTTTATTTATTTGAGAGAGAGAGAGCATGCGCATGAGCGAGTTGGGGGGAGGGACAGAGAGAGAGAATCTCTAAGCAGACTCTCTGCTGAGCGTGGAGCCCGACTCAGGGCTCCATCTGGGCTTGATCTCACGACCCCGGAGATCCCATGAGATCATGACCTGTGCTGAAACCAAGGGTCAGATGCTTAACTGACTGCGCCACCCAGGTGCCCCCAGATCGCCTGTATCATTTTCACAGCCAGCTCCCCTCCGTTTTCCCACTGCCCTGTGAAACCGCAAGGAGTTCACGGGTGGTAGGGAGGCAATATCATTGCTGAAATTTGGAGCCTCGAAACAAACACCCAGAAAGGATGGGTTATGTGTTGTAAACTATCTCCTCTTAGCTTTCCAGCTGCCCCCCTTCTGCTCCCTCTCTCCACCCCCCTGCAATACCACAGGTGATTCTGATGGGCATCCAAAGTTGTGCCACAAGGATATATAGGTATGTAAGTACGTGACTTGGCACTTAGCATGGTAGTGTGTAAGGAGCAGCTGCACAACCTGGCGGAGCGACAGGAAGGGTGGGGCTGGCTTAGTTGGGCTGTGGTAGAAGCAGAATGAAAACACGGCACTAGCAATGTGAAAAATAATGATGTCTCTGAACCTGTTTCCTCAGCTGTAAAACAGGAATAGTATTAGTGGCTACTTCTCAGTAGTGCAGTAAAGATTAAATGAGACAATATAAGGAAAGGACCTAACATGATGCCTGTAACATATTTGGTGCTCAATAAACTTGCCCAAAGCCACGTGGTGAGTGTAGAGCTGGGATAAGTTCATGAGTGTTCTGGTGCGCCACATTATTGTGACTGATCTTGGTTACTGCCGTTTCAAAGACTGTGAGGCGTGGGGTTTGCAGGGTGGAGTCCATCAGCAGAGAAATTAGATATAAGTCATGGTGGAACTCTTACTCCCAGTTTCAGTGAGTGATAGAGCAGCAGGGCTCTGCTTCTAAAGATGCCCAATTGCCTTCAAAGCCTTTGAAACTTCTCCCAGCTTGCTTGGGTTCTGCCTGATGGGTTGCTGAGGGCAGGGGTGGGAGGAGGGGAGGCCATGCTATTGAGGCTTTATAATTCCTTCCTTCTACGGCCTCCCCTTTTCCCCACACCGTTGCCCCACACCTTGGGTTGCCAGGGGACAACTGGAAACTCTTATCCTGTCTGTACTCCCGTGCTTCTGCCCTTCCTCTGTGAAGTCTGTCAGCTCTGTGCTAATGACGCAGAGGCTCTGAGCTCAGGCCTCAGGGTGGAGGTGGACAAGAGGGCAAAAGGAGGGGAGGTGAAGGCCAAGGCAATATCTATACTCCCTCTCTTTTTGAGCCTCTACCTCAACACTGAGTGTCCTCCTTTTTTCCTCTCAGTTCTTGTCCTAGTCATCTAGGTGTTCATGTGAACTATCAGTTCTCCCAAATTTCCCTCCTTTGTTCTGCTCCATAAACATTTATCTAGGGTTAACTGCGAGCCTCCCTTCTGCCACTTTCCTACCTCAGGTTCCTTTTACTTCCCCCCCTTAGACTGTAGCAGCAACCTGAGTGGCTCCCTCTGCCCCAGTCTTGCTTGCTCCATATGCTATCCGATTCCGGTCACTCCACTGCTTAAAACCCAGAAAGGGCTATCCACTGATACCCAATAAATTCCTTTTCCTGGCACTCCGGGCCCTTTTTTGCCTTCCCAGATCGATCTTCAGTTACTCACCCTTCAGGCAGTCCACACTCCACCCATGTGTTCTCCAAATGCTCAGTCCAAACACAAGATGCAGTTAAAAAAACCAACCAACCAAACAAACAAACTCTATCTTTCAGAATAGTTTTAGGGGCGCTTGGGTAGCTCAGTAGGTTAAGCATCTGTCTTTGGTTCAGGTCATAATCTCAGGGGCCTGGTAGAGCTTCTTGGCTGACTCCCTGCTCAGTGGAAAGTCTTGCTTCTCCCTCTGCCCCTCCCCCTGCTTATGCTCCCTACCTCCCCCCCACCTCTCTCTCTCAAATAAATAAATAAAATCCTGGAAAAAAAAAAGAATAGTTTTAGACTGACAGAAAAATTACAAAGATAGCACAGAGTTCTCATTTACCCCGCACCCAGTTTCCCCTACTATTACTATCTTATATTAATATGGTACCTTTGCTCTAATTATAACCAATATCAATACCTTGTTATTAACGAAAGTCCAGAGTTTATTCAGATTTCCTTAGTTTTTACCTAATACCCCTTTTCTGTTCCAGGATCCCATCCAAGATACCAGACTGCATTTAATTGTAATGCCTGCTTTAAGCATCACAAGCGTTAGGCATTAGGCTCAACTGTGAGCATTAGGATGTACCTTATGTGTCTTGCTTTCCCTTTCCCTAGGGATTACCCTCCCCTCTTTCCCCCTCTCATCCTTTGACCCCCCTTTTCCACCAGCAAACTTCCATTTGACCTTAAAGGCTCAGTTCAAATAGAACCTCCTCTCGAAAACCTTCCCTGACCCACCTCACCTCTAGCCTGGGTTAAGGACCCAGCCTTTACTTCCTACACTTACCAGCTGTACTGCAAGGGTTTGGTGCTTGGTTTTCCTCCCAGACCACAAGTTCCATGAGGGTAGGGTCAGGTCTGATTCATGTCTACAATTCTGTTGCCCAGCAGGGCCTCGCAAAAAGTAAGCATTCAAGAGAGCTTGGCAAAATGGAAGTCAGTGCTCAGGCGGTGCGTGGCTTTATACTTCTCCAAGTCAAGGCCCGACATTCTTCCTGCACCTGGCATGTCTGACCCTTCTTTTGGGCCTGTATGAAGTTTTGCTTCCGCCAGCATTCTCCTCTGGTCAGTTCTGCCCCTCTGTGGCTGGGAGATCAGAAGCTCCTCTTCGGTTGGCCCCTCTGTAGAATAGCCACACTGCTTTTTCATGGGCTTTTCTCTCAGAGACATGTGGACACCAGTCCATTTAGATCATCGGATACATCGGTGATCTCATTTGATCCTGAGAGGAGGTCTTGTCATCCTCATTGGACGCATGAGGACACTGAGGCCCGGAGAGGTGGAGTGTTTGTACTTTTCCAGAGGTCACACAGCTGGTAAATGGCTTCAGTGAGACAGGAACCCAGGCCTTCATGATCCACCTTTAAACCTGGGCTCTTCTCACTGGATCACAGTGTTTCTACATACAGAAAAATGAGATTTACCCCAAGCAACAATTCAGTGCTGTCTTGGAGCCATCCGGGATATCCCTGGCTCCTCCACAGTTTTAAAGAGTACTCCAGGGGTGCCTGGGTGGCTCAGTTGTTAGGCCTCTGCCTTCGGCTTAGGTCATGATCCCAGGATCCTGGGATCAAGCCCCACATCGAGCTCCCTGCTCAGTGGGGAGCCTGCTTCTCCCTCTCCCACTCCCTCTGCTTGTGTTCCCTCTCTTGTTCTCTCTCTCTCTCTCTGTCAAATAAATAAATAAAATCTTAAAAAAATAAAAAGGACTCCAGGCTGAACCCTTCAGTTTCCTCAGCTAGGACTTAGGGCGGAAGAGATAAGGGAGTTAAGAAAGAAGAGAAAGAGTGAATAGAGGAAATCAGAGGTGATGCTAAGGTTGGACATTGTGTCCAGGCTCCTAGGAGGTGCCATTTTGTGAGGGGAGAAAAATGTTCTCTCAGGATACTGGCCTCCCCCACCACTGTGTTGCTGTGTCAACTGATTGAGCCCGAAGGCTCAGTGGAGGCAAAATTAGCCTTTTAATTTCCTTCCAGCGGAAGTTTGCTCAGGTAGTTACCAGCCCTGTTTTCTTGGGCTCCTCCCTCTTCCCACTTTCCCACACCTCCAGCTCTCCAGGAATCTGCGGGCTCTGAATGTGGCTCCAGGGGAGGAACAGCAGATAATTGAGGGCAAACTGTAAATTGAATGAACATGATTAATGTTTATACAGAGCTTTACAGCTGTGCACACACTGTCACAACAGTTACTTTATCCTCCCATGAATGCAGGGAAAAGGATATTACTATCAGCCCCATTTTGCAGCTAACAGATCAACTCAGAAAGTCAGATAACTGGTCTAAGGTTACACGGCAGGAAGTGACAGAGCTGGAATTTGACCTTAGGTGTGTTTGACCCCCAAATCCATCCTTTTATTGCTGCCCCTCACAGTACCCACTCACTAAATGCTGATGATGTTTAAGTGACAAATAAGTGCTGAAGGTTCACTTAAATTAGGGGGATGATGAGAATGAGGATTTTAAGAGGCTTCTTGGAGGAGGTGATCCCACCTCTGAGATGGGAATAAAATTGAATACCAATACATGGAATTTTAAAAAGTATTTTTTTTTTTTTGGTCTTGTTTTCAAAGGGATTTTTTTTTTTTAAGATTTTATTTATTTATTTGACAGAGAATGACACAGCCAGAGAGGAAACACAAGCAGGGGGAGTAGGAGAGGGAGAAGCAGGCTTCCCACTGAGCAGGGAGCCCGAAGCAGGACTCGAGCCCAGGACCCTGGGATCAGGACCCAAGCCAAAGGCAGGTGCCCAGGGACTGAGGCACCCAGGCGCCTCTCCAAAGGGATTTATAGTGGTAAAGAAAGGTTAGACAGAATGAAGAACTTCATCTTTCTTTTCCAGGTTGGTTCTGACTCTAGCCTGATTTTTTCCCCTCAGGTGTGCTACTCCAAATAACCTTCCAGCGGTTCAGTCAATCCTAAAAAGTAAAAATCAGGCCAAATGAAAAACAAAACGGGAAGAGCTTGTGGTCTCGTGGATAAGACAACTTGGCAATTCACACAGTATTCATTAAGGGAGGGTAGAATGGAGGTTAGGAAGGCTGTGGGGTCAGAATACCTGTTTCAGAACTTTATCAGCTGCATGACCTTAGGCAAGTTTTTAACCTCTGAGTCTCCATTATTTCATCTGTTGAAGGGGTATGATGATGGAACCTCTCTCAGAAAGAGGTAATAACGAATCAGCACACTGCCTAGCACACTCTAAGTCTCAGCAAATGGCAGCCAGTCATTACTTCTGCCTGTGGGTTATTGGGGGAAAATGTGAATCAGAGAAGAGGAAACATTTGAACTGAATTCTGAATGGTAAGTAGGGACTGGGTCAGCAGGGTAGGGGATCAGGTTGTTCTAGGCAGAAGGAACAGCATGAAAAAAACAGAGACTTTGAAGAACACAATATTTGGGACCTGGAGAGTAGCTCAGGGTGGTTAGAAGCTGGGTAGAAAGAATGGGAGGAGTGGCATGAGCTTAAGGCAGTCAAACTATTAAGTTAGAAAACCAGGGATAAATTTAGCATCCTAGCATTCTGGAAGGCACAGGGGTTAAACTAGCTTCAGCATTTACTAACTTGGACAAGTAGTTAACCTCTCTGAGCCTTGTTTTCTTTGTCCTACCCATCTCATAGAGCTGGTTGTGAAGATTGTGAAGTATAATGCATGAAAAACACTTGTCACAGTGCCTGACAGTTGTTAATACTCGATTTATCTTAATAATTATCATTGTTACTATTTATCATGATTCCTTAGAACTAGAAGAGGCCCTAAAAATTACCTAGTCTGATATCCCTATTTTAAAGATGGAAAACCCCCATTGTCAGATGAACGGATAAAGATTCCACATACAATGGAATATTATTCCACCATCAAAAAGAATGAAATCTTACCATTTGTGACAGTGTGGGTGGAACTAGAGTGTATTATGTTAAGTGAAATAAGTCAGTCAGAGACAAAGACCATATGATTTCACTCATATGTGGAATTTAAGAAACAAAACATATGAACACAGGGGAAGGGAAGGAAAAATAAAAGAAGATAAAAAGAGAGAGGGAGGCAAGCCATAAGAGATTCTTGACTCTAGGAAACAAACTGGAGAGGAGGTGGGTGGGTGATGGGGTAACTAGGTGATGGGCATTCAGGAAGGTGCTTGAGGGAAGGAGCATTGGGTTTTGTATGCACCTGATGAACCACTAAATTCTATCCCTAAAACTAATAGTACAGTATATGTTAACTAAATTGATTTAAATACAATTAAAAAAAAAAAAGATGGAAAACCCAAGGCCCAGTGTGGGGCATATTTATAACTCCACAAAGCAGGTTAGTGGTAGAATTAAATCATGCCCAGGCCTCCTTACTCCCAGCCTGCACCATGTGGCTTCCTTACTATCATCAGGTTGCCTCTGACAGATTCCCCCTCCCTCTTCTGATGATTGTCTCCCCTCCCTTATAAATACATTTCAAGGCATTTGCTTTGTGTTTATCCTATTTTTAGAACACTCTGGCACCTCTATGCAAATGATCCTCAGGGGCCTTGTCTGCTATGGTGACTTGGGCCAACTCCCCAAAGAAAACAGCCATGAAACCAAAGAGAAAGCACAGCCCTGGGCAGGGTGAAGGTCCCAGACTGTGTTTCTAGTGAAGTCCTAGAAGTCCTGGGGAGTTTATCCTCATCTCTCAGCTGCCATCTCTATTTTAACTCTTTGTGTCTCTGTTTGGAAATGAGTTCATGAGTAGGTCTCTGGCCAGGCTCCTAGCTGAGTTTTTGGGATTTGAATGTCATGTCAGAAGGTGCTGTAGAACCCAGGCATGTGAGTGTATTCACATCAGGTTTTCAGCTGTGGTGCTGGCTCAGGTTCTGGAGAAATGATCCTTCCTTTCAGGAAAGTGGAAGTGCTATAGGGGATTGGAGGGAGAAAGACAACTTTATGACAACCCCATGGTTCTACCCAATTCAAAGAGAATTGGTTCTCAGGAGGTGATGAGGGGTCAGAGCAAGGACTCAAACACTTCTCTGATAAAGGGCAATTTCCCTGGCCCTTGGCATAAGCAGCAGTGTCCTTATCCCCATGGGCCTCACTGTTTAGCACTTTCTGAAGTCTTGCAGGTGATAGGCCCTATGTTGGACACCACAAAAACCCCTCAGGAGTTCCCTGTTCTCTCCAGGACAATGTCCAAGCTCCTGGCCTGGCATTCAAGACCTTGATGATCTAGCTAGCTCCAGCCTCACGTTCAACTTCACCAGCCCCAGTCAGTATTTTAAGTACTATTTTTCAGAGAATCTAAAATGCTATCAATTATAATTTATATTCTTATTTCAGAGATGCTAAAATTTGGGAAGAAAATGGACATCTTAGAATCCTTCTGAGTATGTTATACTCCAGTGAAAATGGAACTGCCTGTATTTTCCCTAGACACCATGCTGTTTCAGGCTTTATTATTTTTTTTTCCTTTTTAACTGTTTCTTATGGAAAATTTCAAACACACACTCAAGTAGGGATACTAAATATAACGTCAACTCCATAATACAGCTGCAACAATTATCGACTTATAGTTTATCCTCCATGTTTTCCCATATTTTGTTCTCCTGGGACTGTTAGTATGAGTATCAACTGCCAATACTTACTATGGGCTTAACTTTTCTTAATTGTATATGCTCATTTAAAAAAATACTTTAAGATTACAACAAGCATAAAGAAGAAAACATTATCGATGTTTTGGTTGGTTTCTTTCCAGTTTCTTTTCCATGAGTTTTTAACATAATTGCAGTCATACTGTACATTCAATTTTATATTCTGCTTTTAAAAAAAATGTAACATTATAGGGGTGCCTCGGTGGCTCAGTCATTAAGTGTCTGCCTTCAGCTCCAGTCATGATCCTGTGACCTTGGGATGGAGCCCGCATTGCATCGGGCTCTCTGCTTGTTGGTAGGCCTGCCTCTTCCCTCTCCCACTCCCCCTGCTTGTGTTCCCTCTCTCACGCTCTCTCTCTCTGTCAAATAAACAAATGAATAAATAAATAAGTAAATAAAATCAATCTTAAAAGTAACATTATAGCATAAGTATAGCTAACATTAGAAAATCTTTATGAATATGTTCTTAATGACTTCATTGTACATTATAGGGAGGATGCACCAAATTCATTCATTAATTCATGCATTCAACTGTATTTGTTACACTTACATGTGTTGGGTACTCTAAATCATGGTAAAAGAATAGGCCACAGTCTCTGACCTCTAAGCTAAGCTTAGCTGTTCTCTGTTATTTGAATGTTTAACTACTTTTCAGTTTGGAGCTGTTATGACTCATGTTACAGTGATCAGTGACGATCCTGTGTGTAAAACTTTTCCTGGGTTTCAGATTATTTCCTTTAAATAGATTTTCAATAGTGAAATTCCTATTTCACTCTATCTTTGCCAGCATGGAATATTATGTTATTTAATTTTAGCTAATTCAATAGGTTAAAAAAATGTTATCTCATCATTTCAAATTGCATTTCTCTGATTACTTATTGAGCAATCATCTGTATATTTATTAACCATTTGTTTTCCGCAAATTGTTTGACAAGATTCCTATTTTTATCTCTGACAATTTCTTAGTACAGGTCTGACTCTCATATCCTTTTACTTGCTGTGACCTGGGAATGTATTAAGTATAATCTTGTTCCAAGCTTCTTTTTTTCCTGCTGGCCCTCTTCCTACCTCACTTCTTCCCCCACCTCTTCCTGTCTTGAAGGGGAGTTGGGTGAGTCACCTAAAAGATACAGGAAGTGAAAAATTAAGTGAATTCCCCAGAGAGACTTCTCAGAATGCTCATAATGGTGCTGATGTCAATTTGGAAGCAAAAAGGGTGAGGAGGAAATGGGTTGGCAAGTCTGATGCTAAATTTGTCCATGCCAAAGCACTCTGGTTTTATGGATGATGGTTCATTCAGCATTCATTCATCTTTAAAATACCTGCTATGTGCCCAGGCCTGTGCTGGGTATTGATAAGGACTTATTAGTTAGAGAAGACACAAATGAAATAGGTCATAATTAATAGTCAACTATGTACATTTCAAAGGCATTCAGACTAAGTGGAGAGGTTCAGCAGATAATTGGAAATTTCCATCTGAAACTTGGAAGTGAGGGGCTCAGGGAAGGATAAAGAGCCAGTGTAGAAGACAGAGCAGGAGTAGGGGGAGATAAAAGGAACATACTGGTGAAGCAAGGTTTCATAAATGCAGAGGAAAGGAGGGGTTTCAAGAAGAGGAATGTGTGTCTGGAGATGTCATCTTTGTTAATTAGGACAACAGAGAGATCACATTATCTGCCCTTCTCTCCTTCATTAATTTCTTTGTTCATTTAGTATTTTTGAATACTTGCCAGGTGCCAGGCACTGCTTTAGATATTGCTGAAGGTACAGAAATGAAAGACATAGCCCCTAAACCACAGTCTAAATGAGGAGATACAGATGGGAGTGGAAACAAATCCTTGATACAAGTGCTGTGATGTATTCATTCAGAAAATATTTATTGAATACCCAAGACATGTCAGATATACTGAGGGACAATGAAAGGAAGTCCTATGACCTTTAGTTTACCTGCCTAAAGTAAAATGTCATGCCTATATCTTAATGGAAAGCAATAGTTATATCCTTGAGAGATTTTGAGTTTTCAGTTTTTGAGGGTTTTGTGTAAGAGACCAATGCCAAAAATAAAAATCCAGGGCACTTGTTTCTCTGGGCCTTGGCTTCTGTAAAATGAGGGAGTTGACCCTATATGTATCTATCATGGGATTTATCATATCTGAGATACCTTTCCCATTAGACTGAGAATTCCCAGAGCAGGGATTACATGGAACTTTTACACTGGCACAGTGTGGGCTCAATAAATAGTTGTGGAATTGATTATTCTTGGAAGGGAAGCTTCTGCTCTAATATTCTGTGCTCTGCTGTCACTAAAATAAAGTCCCATGTACGTTCTGTGGAAGCTCAGAAGGAATGATGACAAACTTTGATGCTGGATCCTAAAGAACTTTCTGGAGTAGATGCTCTTTGACCTGGACCTCAAAGGTTAGATAGGATTACAGCAGGCAGGGAAGTGCTGTATAATCCCCAGTCTTGGATTCCAGTGACCTCTTTCCTGCCCTTCACCGTCAAGGCTCCATCACTTACTACCTATATGCCCTTAGACTTTAATTTTCTCACCTGTAAACCAGTAGTGATAATAATATATGGTATGCTGGAAAGAACATCCTGTGGAGTCCAAATAGATTTGAATCCCAGACCAGCCAAGTAGCTGTATGACCTTGGGAAGACCTCTAGATCTCAGTTTCCCTACCTGCAAAATAAAGGAATCAGACAGGATGAGCTAAGATTAATTTCTTTTGGCTCTAAAAAGTCTGCATCCAGGGTTATTGTTAGTATCCAGTGAGATGATGCAACAAAATGTTTATAAACTGTACGTGCTCTGCAGTGTGGTTTATACTGCTGAGGACAGATGGTTATAACACCAAGTTAGCTTCATGAGATCACTTTCTCCATTCCTCAGTCCTCTGCTTCTCCCAGGCACCACCGAACCTCCCTGAAAAGCCCTCTACCTCTGATTTCCTACCATTCCCATGGGACATAATGTCTCAGCTCTCTGCTGCTGCAAAATACAGAGAACTTGGGGCATGGCAGCTATGGGTAAAAGGGTGGGGTGTGGGGAGAACCAGTCCAGAAGCTCTCCTTACCTGCCTTCTTGGTGTTCATTATTTCTAATTCCCTACATGGCTCAGAGATAGTGAATTGAAGAGGGAGGAGGGAAGAGTCTGGCCGGGGAAGAAGGTATGCAGCAGGGTGGTATCCAGGGATGGAGGCCCCAGAAATAACCTCTTACTAGTTGTGTGACATTCCAAGTTCTGTCACTGCTCTGGGCTTCTCCCTTTGTCTATAACATGTAAAGGGACCAGTAAGAGGAGGTGGTTTGTATGATCTCACAGACCTTTTCTAACCAGTATTGAAGTTACTAAGTGAGTTTTCCCTATCCAGCTCATGGTCACCCCTTGAGTTTCATTCAGCATTCTTATTAAGCGCCTACTGTGTGTCAGGTGCTATAGTCAAGGGTCTGGTATTTAGCTAAATATAAAATTGGGTCTTAAGATGTTCATAATCTGAAAAAGGAGACAGATAAATAAACCAGTAACTGTATTAAATGTGACGTGTTCAGGGATGTAATACCAAAGCATAAAAGAGTGGAGAGGGAAGTTATTTTGTCAGGGGAGGGGGGTCAGGGAGAGCTTGAAAGAGGATGTGACCTTTGAATGAGTTTGTAAATTATAAAAGAGAAGGGGATTCCAGGCAAACATCTGCAAATCTGCAAAAGCCCACACGTAGTTAGGCAAAACTGGAACTCATGGGTCGAATTACCACAGACAGAGGGAAGGAACTGGAAGGGAAGCCTGAGGTAGTTCCTTGAAGGGTCTGTGTGTTCTACTGGGAATTTTGGACCCTGTGGTGTGGGCTGTGGGAGGCCAGAGAAGGGATTTAGGTCAAGAGGGAAATAATGAGATTTGGATTTTAGAAAAGACCCATCTGACAGTCAGTGTGCTATATTGAAAATGTTGCAGACACCCAATAAATTCATCCTTCCCACAAGTATTTATTGGAAACCTCCCCCACGTTATGTGCTAGTGCTGTGCCCGGCACCGAGACATAATAGTAAGCAGAACCAGACATCCTGTTCTTGTGGCACTTGCAGTTTGGCAGAAGAAACAGACTTTAATCCAATAATTACACAAATAAATACAAAATTACAGTGGGGATGAGTGCCACAAAGGAGAAGTACACGGTGCCAGGACAGCATGTAATTGGAGCATTTGACTTTGCCAGGATGGTCAGGGGAGCTTCTCTGCTGAGCTGAGCTGAGCTGAGCTGAGCTGCACTTCAAAGGAGGAGTATTGCCTCAAGAAAAGGCACAGGAAGGCTCTATGGGAACAGCCCCTCAGGCCTCAGAATCCCATCCAATGCGTGTTTACCTTCTGCAGCAGATTTGAAGCCAGTATGTGTTGTAGTATCCTTTGATCTTCAGGATGTGGCCAACACTGCCACAGCCAGTGAAGATTTGAAAGAAAAGAAAGGCAAAGGAGGGAAACCTGTTAGGCACTTTAGATATTTGAAGATGGCAGTGCTATTCCCCCGAGTACTAAACATCTTCCTTCCTGTGGTTGTCCTCCCATGATAGAGTTTCAAGTTCCCATCACTATTCTGGTCCTTCAGTTAATTGTCCAAGTCCCTGTGACAGGTGGTTTAAAACTGAGCTGTAGCCTTGTGTAAAGAGCCGTGGTTCCTTGGAGCCAAAAGACCTGGGTTTACTTAAGCCCCTTTCCATCATTCACTGTCTTTTGCCTCCGCAAGCTTCAGTTGCCTCTGTTGTGGAAAGGGGATTTGGTTCTTCCTCTCATAGGATTTCTTTGGGAATTAACTGAGATAATAAGAACAAACTTTATAACCTCTAAGAGCTAAGCAAACATAGGATTTAAATATTTGGAAGGCTGCCACAGGAGTGAAAAATTAGATTTATTCTTTGTGTCTCCAGAGAACAGAATTAAATCAATGGATAAAAATTACCACATACAGAGTTCAGCTCAACAGAAGGAAGAAATGTTCTAATAAACAGAACTGTCCATCAGCGGAATGGCTGCCTTTTAAGGTGGTGGGCATCCAGCATTAGAAACACTCAATACAAGTATGCTGTAGAATGAATTCCTATTTTGAGCAAGAGGGTAAATTGAAAACTCTTAAGGTTTTCTTTTAGCTTTAGAATTCAACAATCTGGTAGTCAAGACAAGTGGAGGAGCTGAGAGAGGGAAGATGTGGCGGAGAGTAGCATGAACAGAAATATGGTGCAGAAATGAGTGTGGCACGTGTGGGCGACCATGAGGAAACTCTAGAGAGAAATGAAGGGTCTGTGCTGGGTTGGTGATTCAGTGGAAGATAAAGAAGATAACTAATATTGATTGAGCACCTGAGTGCCAGACACATGTGATTCCATTTAAGCTCTGTGGGTACAGCCTTACCCTCTGGTGGAGGGGAGATCATTCGCCCCAGGAAGCCTTAGAGGACCTCCTATCTGGGGGGATGGTATGCTGCAGAGTGGGCTGGGTCCTGTCTTAGGGGGCATAACGGGATCAAGAATATTCTGGTTGGGCTGTAGGTTGTATTGAAAATGCACAGGCTGTGGTCAAAAGACAGAATTTGAATCCTGACTCTGTCTCCTTATAGCTTATGACTCTAGCGGTTTACTTAACCTCTGTGATCCTCAGCTAATTTATATATAAAATGGAGACTCAAACTTATCCTGCTTTAGGCTGCTGCAACAGTTAAGAGAAATGATAGGAAATAATGGGCATCCTGGGAAGAGGATGGGCTTTGGAATCAGACAGACCCCAGGTTTGACTCTGTCTGCTATGAACTGGTTGCAGGATCCTAGGCAAGTCATTTAACTTTTTCTCATCTGTAAATAGAGATAACAGTTTGTCAAGGCTGTTTGATGATTAAATAAAATAGGAAAGGTGCTTAGCATGGAGCCTGGCATATAACAATGCTCAACTAGCGTTTTATTTTATTACTGTAAATAATGAGATCCCGTATATAAAGCATTTATCAAAATGTCTGGCACATAGTAGGTGTTCAGTTGATGTTAGCTTCTTTCCCCCTTGCCTGTGTGTCTGTCTGCCATGTGCGGCTGCTGGAGGCTGGGCAGTGGCTTGCTCACCCTGGTGTCCACTCTCTGGCGTAATGCTTTGCCCACAGAAAGAGCTCAATGAATGCCTGTTTCACAGAAGTGAATTGATTGCTTTTGATGACATGGTCTTCTTCCTTAAGTAGCCAGTGAGTCATGCCTCTTTCTTTCTCCTCCTTCCTGTCTCCTCTTTGGTTCTATTTCTGACTCTCATCAGTAGGAGGGGAATCAATGTTTGTCAAAGTGATTTTTAAAAATAAAAGAGAGAGGGAGGTTCAGGAGCAATTCTCTGGGCTACTTTCCATTGAGCACAGGATAGTGAGAGCTGGATTGTTGTTGTTCCAACCTTGTGTTTCTTCAAGTGAGATAACCATAACAACAATACCAACAGTAGTAGTAGGAACTACTATGGGCTTTACTAAGCACCTACTGTGTGCCTGGCCTTCTGCCAGGCACTACAAATACATTATCTGTAGTCCTCACACAAGCACTTCAAGGGTGGTATTATTATTACCACTTTACAAATGAGAAAACTAAGGCTTAGAAGAGTTAAGTAATAATGAAAATGATATGTACTCCCATATTTGAGTAGCAGTTATGAGCTAGACATTTTAAAAAAATCTTCTGTAATTGCAAACAGCCTACAATGGAGGCATCATTATTTCTAGTCTAGGTGTGAAGAAGCTGAGTCTCAGAGAGATTAAAACAAAACAAAACAAAACAAAAAAACCCTAGCTTTCCAAAATCATACAACTGATGAATGCAGAGCTGGGAGTCAGACCAAACCCTGCTCAACTTTTATGCTCATCCGATCCCTTTCTATCAGACCATTTGCTACTCCCTGAGGAAAGCATCATATTAAGACTCTGGCTGGAGGCAGCCCTGGGCAGGTTTGAATGAGTGGGAAGTGACACATTTCATGAAGCTCATCTACTCCAGCTGGGCAGACACTGGGAAGCTGGCCCTGTTCCTGGGGCTAACTCTGGAAGTGCAGAAATAACAATTCTGATTCTTTTATGGCACTTACTATGTACTAGGAAACATTCCCAGCATTTTAGATATAATAACTTTCTTAATCTTCACAATAAATAGATACCATTATTATTCCCACTTTATAGATGGAGAGAATACTGCTCAGAAGGGAAAATTGCCCAAGGATAGGATTACATTAGAGCATAAATACCAGGAGACAGTGATTTGGGAGGCATTTTAGAGGCTGCCTACCATAACCGCATTGTAAGTGGTAGAATAGGGATTCATACCCAGGAGTCTAACTTCAGAGACCACACTCAGTCTCAAAACTATGTGGTCTTTGTGTTTAGCGAGTGGTGATTGAATCCCTACTGTATGCGCAACCCTATGCTAGGCACTAGGAGCATGGAGATGAAACTGGTTCCGTGTCCAAGCTCATTTATTACTCCATACCAGGGCTTGGCTTCTTTTCTTTTTTCTTTTCTTTGTTCTTTCCTCTTCTCTTCTCTTCTCTTCTCTTCTCTTCTCTTCTCTTCTCTTCTCTTCTCTTCTCCAATCTCTACACCCAATGTGGGGCTTAATTGGACATCAATTGGGTGGCAGGACTCTCCTGTCAAATAGCTGGCACACAGGGCCAGGCTCTAGTCAAGAAGTGGGGGACTAGAAACTCTCACAGGGAAATGCTATAACACAGATGGAGTGAGAAGAGTTGAGACCTGCTAGCCATGCAGCTGCTCAGAAATCCTTCCTGGACCTCTGTATCACTGCTTGGGATGGTTGGCTAAACTTTAGACCCTACAGGACAAGATTTGAGGCCTGCCCTGCTGATGGGTGGAAGGAGTCTCATCTGTGGTCTTGACTCCTAGGAGTTCAGGAAGCTGAGGCAAGGGTGTGTGGGGGTGGAGTGGATCAAATACTGTTGGCAGGTTCCAGAGGTACACACACAACTTCTGTATAGATATGGTAAACTGATGATTTCTCTCAGTGGTGCCTAAAATTTCCAGTGTTATGTGTTCACTCACTCATCCATCTCTTTACTCATTCATTAATTCATTCATCTGCGTACTCATTTATGAAATGGAGAAAATTATATTTGCCAGAACTCTTAGGGAGAAGTACTGTATGTGGTTAGTAGGAATACTCTGATAAGCCACTTGAGAGGAAGAGTAAGAATAAGAGGAAGAGTAAGGACCATGCTCAACAAAAGGAGATGGAGATTTATATGCTCCCCAAGAATGGTGGGTGTAGTAAGTACAGATTCAGTTTTTCTGAGTAAGTTTGTGCAAGTCTGGGCCAGAGCTGAATTGCTGAGAACATGGAGAAAATAAGCCCTGCCAGAAACATAACTGTTATCTTTAATTTCTCATCTCTTCACCTCTAATCCATCACCATGCCCTACAGTTCACCTCTTAAACACCTCTTGGATCTGTTTCTACTTCATTCTCAGTGCTACCACTCTATTTCAAATGCTTACTGGGACTCATTGGAACCACTGCAAAGATCTTCTAACTAGCATTCCTGCTTGCCATCTCTTCTTCCACTCCATTCTCTGCATCACAGCCAGAGTGATCTTTCTAAATAAAGTTAAAATCTAGTTATGTTAATTCCCTGCCTCAAAATCTTTCATTTTAAAAGTTGAAGTCCAGAGGTGCCTGAGTGGCTCAGTTGGTTGAGTGTCTGACTCTTGATCTCAGCTCAGGTCTTGATCTTAGGGTCATGAGTTGGAGCCCCATGTTGGGCTCTGTGCTGGGCATGGAGCCTAAAAAAAAAAAAAGATAAAGTCCAAACCCATAGCACAACCTTTAAAGCTCTTTCTAGTTTTAGCACCTACTCCTTTAGTTCTTTTGGAGTAACTCGAAGGCAAAAACTCTTCCTTCTACCATAATACTTTCCTTCACTTCTCTGCTTGGAAAATTCTTCTTTAGAAAGAAGTCCTTGTTGTCCTCCTACTATTGTCACATAAGCACATCTTCAGGCCAGTGCTTCTGGACTTGGTACAGATTCCATTAGTGGGAGCTACGCTGTCTGCCACATTTATGATTCTCCTCCTGGGCATATTAAAAGATTGCATTTTCTTGGATGTGGGCGTGTGACTTGCTTTGGCTAGTGAAATGGGAGAAGTGGAAGTTTTAAGAGCCAGCACATGACTCACACTTTTTCCCTCTGGGTTGGTCTTTATCCTGGAATAGGAAGACAAAAAGCAGAGCACCCAGCTCTTAATGGATATGTAGTAATAGTAAAAAATAAAACCTTGTTTAAGCTGCTGAGATTTAGGGATTGCTTTGTTACTGAATAACTCAGTATATCCTAACAGATACACTATCTCTGCTTTGACATCTTCTATAATTACTCAAAATCACCATGTTTCTACCTTACCCGATTTGTGTGACACGTTTTCTTTATACTGATTATCTGGAACTCAAGACATATTGCCACATACTTCTTATTATCAGTCTATCAGTGTATGTCTTAGCTACCTCTGTTCTTTTACTGAGGCTCTTTGAGGGCAGGTATAGTTCTTGTTCCATTTTTAGATCACACAAAGTATGGTTCATGGATATGAATTACATATCATAGTATAAATTCATAATATAATTGTAATGAGTGTAGGAGTCATATAGACTTATTTTGTGGGTTTTTGTTGTTGTTGTTGTTTTAAATTTATTTATTTATTTCTTTTTAGTGTTCCAGAATTTATTGTTTATACACCACACCCAGTGCTCCATGCAATACGTGCCCTCGATAATACCCACCACCAGGCTCACCCATCCCCTCACCCTTCTCCCCTCCAAAACCCTCAGTTTGTTTCTCAGAGTCCACAGTCTCTCATGGTTTGTTTCCCCCTCCAATTTCCCCCCAACTCACTTTCCTCTCCATCTCCCAGTGCCCTCCGTGTTATTCCTTATGCTCCACAAATAAGTGAAACCATATGACAATTGACTCTCTCTGCTTGACTTATTTCACTCAGCACAATCTCTTCCAGTCCTGTCCATGTTGATACAAAAGTTGGATCTTCATCCTTTCTGATAGAGGCATAATACTCCATTGTATATATGGACCATGTCTTCTTTAGCCATTCGTCAGTTGAAGGGCATCTTGGTTCTTTCCACAGTTTGGTGACTGTGGCCATTGCTGCTATAAACACTGGGGTACAGGTGGCCCTTCTTTCCACTACATCTGTATCTTTGGGGTAAATACCCAGTAGTGCAATTGCAGGGTCATAGGGAAGCCAGATAGACTTATTTTGAATTGCAATTCTGACAGTGGTGATCTGTCTAAGCCTCAATTTCCTCATCTGGAGTAAAATGGAGTAACCTACAGAGTGTTTCTGAGTATGTGGATAACAGGTGCAACATATGTGCAAATAATGACATGGTGTAGTTATTATTGTTTCCTTATTTGTTTTTATTATCATTGTAGATTGTGTTTTGGAAATATTTGTACATACATCCTTCTTTGATTAAGGTTTAGTGGTATGTGCTTTGGACCTGGAATCAGAAGTTCTGGATTTAAGGCATAGTTTGTGTCACCAGCTTTGTGACCTTGGGAAAGTCACATACCCTGGCTGCATTTTTGTATTCTCAGCTATAAAATATAAATGCTAATAATACCTACCTCGGGATTTTATAAAATTTAAATAAGCTAATATATGAGGAAATGTTTTATACATGCTCGAGGATCATGCATTCTGAAATTGTAATCAAATAGAGAAGATTGGCTGGTCCCTCACATAAGGGCTGTGTGGACGTTTGTGAAGCATCCCAATGTGCTCCAATGACACTTCACTGTTGGTCTTGTTTTTGCTTGCTTGCTTACATGTCTATCTTGCCAACTGGGCTGTGATCTGCTTGAGATACAGAATTGTGTTGGTTATTTTTTTTTTAAGATTTTATTTATTTATTTGACAGATAGAGATCACAAGTAGGCAGAGAGGCAGGCAGAGAGAGAGAGAGGAGGAAGCAGGCTCCCTGCCGAGCAGAGAGCCCGATATGGGGCTCCATCCCAGGACCCTGGGATCATGACCTGAGCCGAAGGCAGAGGCTTTAACCCACTGAGCCACCCAGGCGCCCCGTGTTGGTTATTTTTTAAGCAAAATATTTATTTCTCCTTATATAAGAGCAACATGTGCTTATTGTAGATAAAAGTGCATGAAAAAAATTAAAATCCCTGTAATTCTTGGCTCTCATACAGAGATAATCACTCTTAGTCTTTTGATATGCTTTTTTCCAGTTTTCTTTTCTACATCTGTAGTCAGAAAACTGATACTATATCATATATACAAGCATTGTTGCATGTCCCAACAAATATTTTTGTGCATAGGTCTGATTTTCTAATTTTGTAGCAAAAATTTTGAGGAGGAAAATTTCTGGGTCAAGAGTGCAAATATTGGGGAGCCTTGATGGCTCAGTCATTAGGCATCTGCCTTTGTCTCAGGTCATGATCCCAGCATCCTAGGATCGAGTTCCACGTCAGGCTCCTTGCTCAGCGGGGAGCATGCTTCTCCCTCTCCAGCTCCCCCTGCTTGTGTTCCCTCTCTCACTCCCTCTTTCTGTCATAAATGAATAAAATCCTTTTTTTTTTTAAAGGTGCAAATATTTTTAATGATCTTGAGACTTCCAAATTGATTTTCAGAAAGACTCAACCAAGTTTCCATGAGCAAGGTGCGGGGTTGTACATCTCACTATATCCTCATCTATAATGGGAATTATAATTTAAAATAGTTCAAATCTGGGGTACCTGGGTGGCTCATTTGTTAAGTATCTGTCTTTGGCTCAGGACATGATCCCAGGGTCCTGGGATGGAGCCCCACATCGGGCTCTCTGCTCCACCAGCCTGTTTCTCCCTCTCCCACTGCTTGCTGCTCCCTCTCTCTGTCAAATGAATGAATGAAATCTTAGAAAAAAAATAGTTCAAATCTTTTAATATAATAATTATTCACTGGTCTCTTCTCCTTTGAATTGTTTGTTCCTCTTTCCCTTTTTTCTGTTGAAATTTCAATTATTTTCCCTCCCTCCCTTCCTTCTTTCCTTCCTTCTTTCCTTCCTTTCTTCCTTCCTGTAAACTCTGCCCTCAACATGGGGCTCAAACTCATGACCCCCTGAGATCAAGAGTTGTCTGCCCTACTGACCGAGCCAACCAGGTGCCCCTCAATTATTTTCTTATTAAATTTTATGAGGTTTTATTTATTTTTTGAAGATTTTTATTTATTTGAGAGGGTGAGAGCATAGGGGGTGGGAAGAAACAGGAGGAGAAGGAAAAGCTGAGCAGAGAGCCCGATGTGGGGCTCAATCCCAGGACCCTGAGACCATCACCTGAGCTGAAGGCAGATGCTTAACTGACTGTGCCACCCAGATGCCCCAATTTTTATGAGGTTTTAAAAGACATTTTATTCTACCCACCAAGTACAATACAAGACACATAATAGGTGCTCCTTAAATATACCTTGGGTTATTTTTTAATTATTCTGAGGACTTTTTAGGAACAAAAGTAGACTTTCTAGGAGGCTAACTCTTTTTCCTACGCAGGACACCGCTGGACAAGAGCGATACCGGACCATCACCACAGCCTATTACCGTGGGGCCATGGGCTTCATTCTGATGTATGACATTACCAATGAGGAATCCTTCAATGCTGTCCAAGATTGGTATGAGATTCATTCATTCACCTCATTCATTCATTCACCTCACTCATTCATGATTCATCAAACTGTCTAGGTGTGTCTATGTGTGCTAGGCCTTGTGTTATATGCTAGGGAAATCTAGAAGAATCAGACATGGCTCCTGGTCTCAAGGAACATGTAGATGAGAGGAGAGGACAGAGCAGCAAGCAAGCAGTGAGAATATCATGATGTGCAGTAATGGAGACACGCACCAGGGCTGTGGGAACCCGGTAGAGGGCTCTGACCCAGCTTGGGGATCAGGGAAGACATCCTAGAGTTGTTGACTCAGATGCTACATTTTGTAAGATGAGCAGGACTTAGCCAGGGAGTGAGTAGGAGATAAGTGAGGGGTATAGGAAGACCAGCGGTCCTGAAGAGTTTTGAGTGCTGGGGTAAGGAGTTTGGAGTTTATCTCCTAGCTGATGACATTTGAATAGGGAATCAGCAGGTTCAGATTAATGTTTTGGGAAAATCATTCTGGTCACAGTAGTGAATGAATCCACATATGACTTCCCCATAAAATTGTCCCTCGGCTGGGGGTCAAGAGTACATCCAGTCCAAGTTTATAAAGATTCAGTATACCATGGAAATTAGCAGCTCCAGAGGTACAACCTCTGAATAATTTACAGATTCCTTCCTGGAGCATAACTCACAGGGAGAAGGGAGCTGAAGGAAAGGATAGGTAAGAGGGAGGGCCCTGAGCCTTTCCCAGTGGAAAGGATGAGGATGGGAGGAGGTGGAACATCTGTGCCATGGGTCTTCTTCAGAATCAGAGAGCTGAACAGGCCAGGCATACAGCAGCAGTGCTGGCCAGGGCCATGCTTATCTCCTGCTCCCCTTAGCATAATAGCTTCCCTTTGAGGACTTCCCTTCTCTGACAAAACAGTTGCCATGATCTGTGAAGTACTGTTGGTGCGTTGCAGCCTTGAGCTGAGAGTGGCTTTGCCGACTGTCCAGGGTGCAGTCCACATATCTGTCATTCACAGTGATCTGCGTTCTCCTTCTCAGCCTAGTGGTCACCTTCCCCTTCCTCCCTTCTCTCTCTTCCCTTCTAACAAGTACCCCCTATCTTCTTTTTCTCCTTTCCTTCCTCTCTTTTCTCTTTACTCCTTTTTTCTCTTCCCTTTTCCTTCCCCCCTTTTTATTCCCTCTCCTCTCTTCAGTCATGATCTGTCTCCCCTCCTCCTCTTTCCCTCCTTCTCCATCTTTCCCCTCATCTCCTATCATGGATGAGCTCTTTCTTTAAGTGTCTGCACGCTGCTCATTCCCTGTTGGCCTTGACCTTCTTCCCATTCACTGTCAGTCCCTGTTCCTTCTGTCTCAGGAACACAGTGATTTTAACACCTGGTGACGATTCCTCCAAGAATAACCTGAGTTGCTAATCTGGGAGCTGGGAGTGAATGGGGGTGGGAGGAGGGAGGAAGAGGACAGGAAGAGTAGTTTGGGGAGATATGGAGACTTGGCTCCAGTTATCTGCCATGAGGCTGAAGATTGAGTGTCTCTTTCTCCCAAGCTCTGGCCTTTCAGTTTTGCTCCTAGCAACGTGGCCCTAGACTAGCCATCTAAGCCCCAGTGCTCAGCACAGAATCTGGTGCTTTGTCAGCCCACAACAAATGTGGCTGAGTGAATTCTGTACCTTGAAGGAATGGCTTCTCACCCCTAAAGAAAGAGAGGATTAGTGAGGGATCAGCTTTAGGAGCAGAGTCATTAGTAGGTCCATGTTGCAGTTAGGGTTGAGTTAGAGTGAGTGTCAGTGTCAGGATAGGGCCACATTTAAGACTGCTTCGGGATTAACTATTAGCTGGCTGATCCATTCATCAGACACTTGGCTGACACCTTCTCTGCTCTGTGCTGAGGACTGGCACTCCAGAGATGAATTAGACTCTCTTTGCCTTCAAGGAGGGACTTATAAATCCAGCCAAATGTAACAGGTGCCATGGTAAAGGTGCAGGGGACCAAAAGGAGAAGTAATCATTTCTATTTGATAGGGTAATTAGAGACAGAGTCCTATCCCCACAAAAGATGTATCCACGATATAAGGTTCCTATTTTATTCATTATATTAAAATTTTGTTTCTCATAAGTAGCATATGCTCATTTTCAAAAATTTGAAAAATACAGAAAAATGTTTTGTAAAGATTTTATTTATTTAAGAGAGAGAGAGCAAGCAAACAGGGAGGGGGAGGAGCAGAGGGAGAGAGACAAGCAGACTCTGCACTGAGCTGGAGTCTGACTCTAGGCTCAATCCCATGACCCAAGATCATGACCTGAGCCAAAATCTAGAGTCGGTTGCCTAACCAACTGAGCCACCCAGGCGCCCCTACAGAAAAGTTTGTTGTTGTTGTTATTTTAAACATTTTATTTATTTGATAGAGAGAGACACAGTGAGAGAGGGAACACGAGCAGGGGGAGTGGGAGAGGGAGAAGCAGGCTTCATGCTGAGCAGGGAGCCCAACTTGGGGCTTGATCCTAGGACCCTGGGATCATGACGTGAGCTAAAGGCAGTTGGTTAATGACTGAGACACCCAGGAGCCCCCAGAAAAGCATTTTAAAAAGTTTCATAACCATCCTATGTGAAGGAAAACACTGCTGACGTTTTGGTTTCCACAAAGAATCACCATCTGAGGCCTCAGTGAATGTTTGTAAGTCAAAGAGGAGCAGGGAGAGGCTAGCTGGGCCTGAGAAGGCCTGGGAAGGCTTCCTCCAAGGAATTATGCGACTAGCCCTGGGCCCTGGGTGATGAGTTAGTGTTGGGAAGGGACTCCCAGGATAGGCAAAGGCACAAGCCATGGAAGAGCATTTCGGGATAGTGAGAAGTGGGAGGAAGTGGGATGAAGCTAGAGAGACAGGATGTGAATGGTCTTCAACACCTGAGGGTTCTAGACTTCATCACACAGCTAGTCAGGGGGCCATAGGAGAGTCCTTTTCAGAAAGGACTTATCGTGGTCAGACAGATGTTTTAGGGATGCCTGGGGGGCTCAGTTGGTTAAGCATTTGCCTTCGACTCAGGTTATGATCCCAGGGTCTTGAGATCAAGTCCCACATCAGGCTCCTTGCTCAGTGGGAAGCCTGCTTCTCCCTCTGCCACTCCCCCTGCTTATGCTCGCTCTCTTTCTATCTCTGACAAATAAATAAATAAAATCTTTAAAAAAAAAAAAAGATAGGTGTTTAAAAAAGAGCTCTCTGTCCAGTGAGGAGAGGGATGGACAGATGTATTAGAGGAAGGCTTCTAGGATCTGGGTTGAGGTTTGCAGGCAGAGCTGGGGCAGGTGTCCATCTGTCCTCAGCTGAGTTCATTGACACAACTTGGGTGTAGCTAGCCCCAGAAGGGAAACGATGTCTTCGAGTTTTGCAGGGTCCTTGCTAGCATAACAGAATGTCATTAACACTGTCCTCTCTCTGTCTCTTTTTAGGGCTACTCAGATCAAGACCTACTCCTGGGACAATGCACAGGTTATCCTGGTTGGGAACAAGTGTGACATGGAGGAAGAGAGGGTTGTTCCCACTGAGAAGGGTCGGCTCCTTGCCGAGCAGCTTGGTATGGGCACAACATGTGTGTATGTGTGTATTTGTGCATGTTTACATGGGAATGTAACATGAAGGGTGTGTTGTGATTGTGAATTATGTGCATGTGTGCTCTGTGTATATTGTTTTATGTTTGTGCAATGTGCATGTAAGCTTTGTGCTAGTGAGTTTTAGGTAATTTGTTATTTATGATGTGTATATTTTATTATACTGAATTACTAAGTAAAAGTTAAAATTTTTAAAAACATCTTATTTATTTATTTGACAGAGAGATCACAAGTAGCAGAGCAGAGAGAGGAGGAAGCAGGCTCCTGGCTGAGCAGAGAGACCGATGAGGGGCTTGATCCCAGGACCCTGGGATCATGACCTGAGCCAAAAGCAGAGGCTTAACCCACTGAGCCACCCATTCACCCCAAGATTTAAATTTATGAACTCTTTTATTCACCAGTTCTTTCCACAAAGGCTTTGAGGTGTCTTATAAAAATTATCATAGTATATCAATAAAGAAATAAGAAAATTGGAGTAAAGGGAAAACAAAGGTAGGAGAAAAAAAGAGGAAGACAGGGGTGAGATAAATGTGTATGTTTTAAGTTCCCTGACATGCGTGAGAGTTGGGCCAAAATATTGGCTTTGAGCTTCCTACCAGCCATGCAAGGCAAGAAACATAATCAAGTACACCGTCTTGAGATGGTCTTTAAAAACAAACCCATTTTTTCTGAGAAGCACTTCTTTTCATTGGCAGCTGTAAAGCAGGCTCTATATGCTGGATGTGACCATGTCCTTAATATCAAACGTCCTTATTACAATCACAACATTACGTCTTAGAATTCCTCTCAATGTAAACTGAGGTTTCTTTACCAAAACATAATTCACAACAAAAATAATTGTATGAAGGGATGAAACAATGTGGTTTAAGGGCACAGCTCAGTGATGCTCTGGCATTTTCCAAGGTTCAAGCACCTTTATCTCTGTGCTTCCCTGAGACCCAGGTGTCTCAGATGTGTCTTGGTGGCCTGACAGCAGAACTCCTACCAATACTTGCTTCAAAGAGCAGCGCCTTGCCTTGCCTTGCCAGAGAGAGAAAGAGACCGCACAAGCAGGGGGAACAGCCAGCAGAGGGAGAAGCAGGCTCCCCACTTAGGAAGGAGCCCGATGCGGAACTCGATCCCAGGTCCATGGGATCATGACCTGAGCCCAAGGCAAATGTTTAGCCAACGGAGCCACCCAGGCTTCCCTGTTTTGTTTCATTTTGTTTTGTTTTCTTTTCTTTTTTTTCTATACTGGGGTTCAGTATAGGGTCACCTCGGAGAAAACTTCCTCTGAAAGAAAGGCTCTATTGCTTAACTTTTAGCCAGTCTCCCTAAATATGTCTTATAACTTAGGTGTTATAAATGTTGAGGAGTAGGGAGTTTAAAGTTTTTTCTGATGGTCTCTGACGTATAGATACTTGGGCTTGTAGGTGGGCAAACTGTATAATATACAAATGTGAGTTGTGTGTGGTATGTATTTGTATCACACGTATTATGAGTACATGCGTGGGAGAGTGTCTTATACTTCTTTCTTCCCTCCCCTGCTCCCCAGGGTGGCCTGGAATAGAAATCAGCAAACTGTAGGTGTTTAATAAAGAGGGAGGTTGGGTTATCTGGGATCTTGCTGTTCTTACCCCATCACAGAAGTTCACAGCATCCAGAAAGTGCCTGTGCCCGTCCCCCTGTTTCAAACAGTGAACCAAACATTCGGGTGACCCTAGGCCTTCAACCTGCTGTCCCCAGGGAGACTCCCAGCACTTTTCCCTGGAGTGGCTACACCCCATCTGTTTAGAGTTCTCTCTTCTACTTCCCACCCTGTACCCTCATCTAGCCGGTAAACTAAACCTCCACTCACTTTTCAAAACAGCTCAACCTTCACATTTCTGTGAAGCCTCTCCTGGCCCCCAGAGCTCTTTCCTTCGTGCCCCTGCCTCCCACACAGCAGACACAGTCCTTATCACACTTGGGTGCACTTGTTTACTTGTCCATCTCCCCTAAAGTTCCATGAAGACAGGAAATGAGTCTAGTTTATTTTTGTGCCAACAGTGCTTACTTTGATGACCTGGCACTGAGTAGACACTGCAAAAATATGTTTTGATTAAATTTTATTATGTTAAGTATTTGGCTACTTCATTTTATTTCAATCCAATTAAGACTTTCTGATTGCCTACTGTATGCCAGGTCCTGTGTAGTGGAATAGGACACACACTCCCCTGTCTGAAGGACAGAAACAGTGATACTCCATGTGATCGGTGTTGTGATAGAGGGATGTGCTGTGGGTTGTGGGGGAGCACAGAGGTGACACCTGACTCAGGGGGACCAGAGTTTCAAGCTTGAAGACAAAAGGAGCAGCCAAGTAAGGAGGAGAAGAAGCAAGGATATTTCAGGGGAATAAACTGGTAAAGGCAAGGACCAGCACTGTGTGTTCAGGGAACTGTAAATCATTGACAGTCTGAATCGAGAGTAGCCTTTCCCAAAGAGACTTATGCCGTTGGAAGGATGCAAGCTGATTTTATGTATATACTTTGATGTACTAGAAACAAGGATATGTAATCAGCATGTCAATCCTTAGAACTAAACAAGACTAAGTTCTAAAAGGTGAGTTTTATATTTGGAAAAAAATATAATTGGCATGCCAAGCCCTCATGACTAAGATTTTTAACAAGTGAGTTGGTTAAATATTTATTAGGTGCTTACCTTGTGCCAGGCACTATTCTAAGTGTTTTAAAGTATTACTCAATTAATTTAATTCCACTAGAGCCCTCTGAAATACATACTTCTCTTATCTCCAAATTGGTTTTTTTTTTTTTTAAACAGATGAGAAAGCTGAGGTACAGAGAAATTGAGTAACTTGTGTAAGGTCACACAGCTACTAACAGGTAGAGTCAGAATTTGAACCCAAGCAGAAGTCTGGCTCCAAGGCCTGTGCTCCTAACCACTTAACCTCACTGTATAATAACTATGATAGTAGGTGACATTGATCCAGGCATTCTATGAGATGCTGTGTATTAATTATTTCACTTAATTCTCACTATAACCCTTCCAAGTAGGTACTGTAGGGTATGTCCAATACTCTGAAAAATGAAGTTCAGAGGGCTTAAATAATTTTCTCAAGTTTATGCAGTTAATAAGTAGTGGAGTCAGTTTAGATCTATCAAATTTATGTAGGAACATAGATGAAGTCAGATTAATTCTTGAGTTTAGGGAGGCACTTAAAGAAGGCCTTAATCAATAGGTCAGATTTGGGCAGGTCGTAGTAAACCATGTCTGTCCTACACAATTTCCTAAGCTTTCCTCTGTTGCTTACTAGTATTTGACTATTTAGACACATGTCTCTCTTGCTAGACCTCAAGAGCAACAAGGTTATGTCTCATTTGGTTCATTATCCTAAGTACCCAGAATAGGTTAGATATTCATTCATTCATTCATCCATTTATTCACTTATTCATTGAGCACTTAGTCTAAGCTGGGCTCTGTCCTGGTACTTGGGTTATAATAGTGAACAGAACAGCTATTGTATTTATTATCATGGAACTAATGGAAAAGGGATAATAAACAAATAATTATACAAATATATAATTTAACATGTTTTAAATAGACAAACTGAATGGTGTGTGAATTATCTCAATAAAACTGTTAGAAATTGTGATAAGTTCTGCATAAGGTAGGACTCTCGTTATGGCAAGTGATAGAATCCCAAATCTGTTTTTAAAATAGATTTAAAATAGATTAAAATAGATTTAAAATACTGTTTTAAAAATAGAATTTATTAGCTCTTATAGCTGGAAAGTCCACTAGACCTAGGATTCAATTGCACGTTCCATTTCTCAACTTTGCTGATCCCTTCAGCCTCCTTCCTTCTCCAAACTCTATGAAGAGTAAGATGGATGATGGCAGCTCCAGATTATCTTCCCAACTCCTGCAAAAAAAGGCCTTCTGTGTCCCAGCCGCCATATATCAATGTCAGGGAAGACTGTGATTGGCCACCCGTGAGTCACATGCCTGTCCCAGTGGTGGGGGGAGGCGGGTATGATAACCTATAGTGCCACCACAACTCTTTAAAATAGTGATTCCCCAAAGGAAGGAATGGTGGGCAGATAAAAGTAACATAAGTTACAAGTGCTGTGAAGAAAGTGAGAAAAGAGAAACCTAATTTTAGACTGGAGACTCAAGATCTTCTGAGAAAGTAACACTGAAGCTGAGAACTAAAAGATGAGAAGAAGTTAGCCAGGCAGAGTGGGTGTGAGTGTGTGTGTGTGGGTGGAGGCAGAGGGCCATATTCCAGATCAAGAATAGTCCTAATGTGGGGTAGAGCTTGAAGCACTCATGATACTGAAAGAAGCCCATTCCACAAGGATTAGACAATCAAGGGGAGAGTAGTATGAGGGGATAGTGGAGAGGCAGGCAGGGGCCAGGTCATGAAGGGTCTTGTGGACCACGTTAAGACTTTTGCAAGGATGTGATCAGATCCAGGAACAGTGAGGGAGGGTGCTCAGCCTTCCTCATCCCCACATCCATCCTATCCCTCTGCTGTTCCAACAATTAAGTAAGTTTCAGTGGTGTGCTGGCCACCATAGTAGTGCTTCTCTTCTGCTTTATGGGATTCCTCTTCAGGACTCCCTTTCCTTTAGCTTTACTCAGCTCACTAGGCCAAGACTAGTGATACGGCCAGCAGCTAGCTTTTATTAAAGCCGTGAGTAGCAGCAGGTCGTCAATATCCTCAAAGTTCCTGGGACATGGGTGAGACCATGGAGTCACTGAGGCAAGTGGATCTTTGGGAGAGTGCAGGAGTTTCAGGGACTCATGTTCTTTTTTTTTTTTTTTTTTTTAGATTTTATTTATTTGACAGAGAGAGACACAGCGAGAGAGGGGACACAAGCAGGGGGAGTGGGAGAGGGAGAAGCAGGCTTCCTGTCCAGTAGGGAGCCAATGCGGCGCTCCATCCCAGGATCCTGGGATCATGACCTGAGCCAAAGGTAGATGCCTAATGACTGAGCCACCCAGGTGCCCCAGGGACTCCTGTTTTAAGAAACATGGCATTTTAGGGCCTCTGCCCTCCTGTGATCCTCAGAAAGGGACTTCTTGTCCCTTCCCTAAATCTGAATGCAAATGGGTCTGGCCAAAACTCAAAGGATAGTAAAAGAGAAATGCACTTCCGCCTACAAGGGGAGGAGAGACTCATTTACAATGTGGTTTTGTAACACACACATACACTCACTCCCACAAAGTATAGTGGAGTTAGGAGGCTGAGGGTTAGGACCTCGGAGGCTGAGGGTTTTATCCTGTTTCTGACACTAGTTTACTATGTGAACTTGAGCATCATGTTTCCTGTCCCTGGGTCTTAGTTTGGCCATCTGAAAAATGGGATTTGGATTCGTTGAATGGGAAGGTACATTTGGCTCTATTCCTCTTTGAGTCCATGATTTCAGTTCCCATGATTCCTACTTATCACTCAAACTCCACAGACCCTTATACACTGGCTTGCTTATTTTAGGTGCCTGTTAGATGTTGTGGTGTTTTTTCATTTGGTGTTTTTGGGTGGTTTTTTTTGGATTGGAATGAACAATTGAAACCTGCATCACTGAGCCTGGTTACAGAGAATCAAAGACCCAACTGACACTGATAGTAACTAACTTTGGTGCAGTGACTATAGTTTACAAGGTGTTTTCACAACAATTTTCTATGATCCTCACTCTTACTTCTAGCCTGGAAGATGCCATTATCATCAGCTCCATTATACTGATGAAGAAGCTGAGTCCACACTTGTGTTTTCTTGCACACAATGAGCTGTGCCACACTTCTGTATCTTTATTTTTTCATTGAAAGATTATGTAACTTTTCTAAATGATTCAGGTAACAGGTATTAGGTCCAGTACTCAAACTCAGGCTTTGGACTAAAAATCTTAATGTCCCCATTATATCATCATCCAGTGGTGTTTTCCCAAAAAGCTTGCCATGGTTTCTCATCAAATTTCTACCCTTGGTCACAGTGTTAGTGAAATTTCTTTAGTGATAACATATAACTCAAGTTAGGAACTTAGATAATAAAGGTTTCTCACAGATGCTAGCTACAAGTCAGCTGTGACTCTGTTCCATGTGTCTTCTTATTCTGGGATCCAATCTGAGGTGGCTAAACTAGACAAAGGCTCTTAAATCTTCTATTGGGACTTGGAATGCCCACATCCATTGGCCAAAGCAAGTCAGATGACCAAATCTAATGTCAGTGGAACAGGGATATATTCCTCCCACAAGTAAGCTCTACAAGCCACTTGCCAGTGGGAAGGGGAGCCAGATCCTCTAGAGGAAGGCAAGGGAATGATCTGCCACAATCACCTAACACATGATGGACCCTGGGAACACAGAGGTGAGTGGGTTCCCTGCCCTTAAGATTCTCATTGATGGGATACCTGGGTGGTACAGTCAGTTAAGTGTCTGACTCTTGGTTTTGGCTCAGGTCATGATCTCAGGGTCATGAGATCCAGCCCTATATTGGGCTCCGTGCTCGGTGCTGAGTCTGCTAGAGATTCTCTTCCTCTCCCCCTCCCCCTCCCCCTTGCTCTAGATAAATAAATGAAATCTTTAAAATAAATAAATAGGGATGCCTGGGTGGCTCAGTAGTTAAGCGTCTGCCTTCAACTCAGGTCATGATTCCAGGGTCCTGGGATAGAGCCCCATGTCGGGTTCCCTACTCCACAGGAAGCCTCCTTTCCCCCCTCCTACTCCCCCTGCTTGTATTCCCTCTCTCTCTGTCAAATAAATAAAATCTTAAAAATAAATAAATATTTTAAAATAAGATGTTCATTGACTAGGGGAACAAAATAATAGATAATTTCAACATCCTTTGGGTAGATGGCTTTGCCAATCCTTAGCCTGTGTGCTGTCATTCTTTACTCTTCTCTCCTGCAAACACGCCCGTCCCTTGCCCTGAGTTTGACATTTGAGGGCTGTGTTTCCCAGTTCCTGTGACAGTGGCTTCTGTCTGGATTAAGCCAAGGAGAGACACTGGCAAGGCCAAAGGGGCACCTGTATATTCCCACTCCTCATTCCTCAAGTAGAGGCGGCTGCTCTTCTCTGGCCGTGGTTCCAGCTTCTTTTGGCCGTAGTAATGGATTTATTAGTTTGTTTGCAGTTGATGAGCTCTGGTTTCCTCACTGTTCTGTCTGCCTCTTTGTTCTTCTATCACCTGTATAACCAATTCCCTCTTGTTTAAATGTTAAGAATAATTCCCATTTTCCTGTTGGAATCTGTAACGACTGTGTAAGGTGCCATGAGAGTACAGTAGAGAGGTACATCGTATGTTCTGAGTGGCGGAGGTGGGGTAGGAAGAGAAAGGGAAGGCTCTTTGCAATCAGTGATTCCACAGGTGAATAATGAAGGTGATTGGGAATAGGAGCTGGAGAGTAATAACATGAGCAATGACACCAAATAAGAAAGTGTCAGGGCGGGGGGTGGGAAGGTGGGTGAGCCTGGTGGTGGGTATTATGGAGGGCACATATTGCACAGAACACTGGATATGGTGCATAAACAATGAATTCTAGTACACTGAAAATAAATTTAAAAAATTAAAAATTAAAAAAAAAAAAAGGGAAGAAGAAAGTGTCAAGAGGTGCCTGGGTGGCTCAACTGGTTAAGTGACTGACTCAGTTTTGGCTCAGGTCATGATCTCAGGGTCCAGGGATCGAGACCCGTGTTGGGCTCCCTGCTCAGTGGTGAGTCTGCTTCAGGATTCTCTCTCTCCCTCTTCCCCTCCCCCTGCTCTCTCTCTCACTAAAACAAACAGATAATCTTTTTTTTTTTTTTAAAGATTTTATTTATTTATTTGACAGAAAGAGAGAAAGAGATCACAAGTAGTCAGGGAGGCAGGCAGGGAGCCTGATGTGGGACTTGATTACACTTGATCCCGGGACTCCAGGATCATAACCTGAGCTGAAGGCAGTAGCTTAACCAACTGAGCCACCCAGACGACCCAAACAAACAGATAATCTTAAAAGAAAAAGTGTCAATGTCTCTAGAGCATTGTGTGAGCCAGGAAGATGAGGTTGGGGAAGTAGATAGAGGTCAAGACATGCAGGTTCTTGGGTGCTAAGCCAGCGAGGCTGGGTGTTGCATTAATTAGACCTCTGTCAGTCCCAGCTGTATAAATCCAAGTCAAAATAGCTCAAATTATACAGACAGAAGCATAGCTGAGCAGAATAGAAGAGAAGGTTTCTGTAAATGAGATGATAAATTCAGGGTGTTGGATGAATGGTCCACACGAAACTCAAAGTTTCTGAACATAAGAACTCTGGACAAAAAGGAACATAGTGAGTCCCTTGCCAAATCATCAGTGACTAGAAGGGCATGAGTTGAAGATTGATACATGACAGAGATGGGAGGTATCAGAGCGAGACAGAAAAGGAATTTGAACATGAAAGTAGAGGAGAGATGTTCTGGGGCAGTATCAGGATGAGGAGTGATGAGTTCAGTTGGTCATGGGTTTTGAGTAGAATTCGGAGGTCAAATTCAGAAGTAGGCAGTGTGGACAAACTCTGTGGGTCTGTGGCAGCTGTCTTTGGATGGGACAGGTAAACATGATCTTGGGGGGTGGTAAGGATTATTTCAGATTCAGCTAAGATTGGGCCCTATTAAAGACAGCAGAAATATTGTTCTGAAGCCAATTAGAGGGAGGAAAGGATGGAGGGCTAGTCTGATTAATTGGTTGTCATCTTCCTGACCTCACTAGGCTCTCAGCTCCTGAGAATCCTTATTAATGAACCTGAGGAAAAGGTTACCATCTGGGCCTGCCAATGAAGGGCCTTCCAGAAGTCTGACAGTAATTGGGTGGGTGTGCATTTGGGGTGGTTCTGCTAGGAAGAGAGACCCATGAGCTGGCTAGGGCCATGAGCTGCTTATTTGAATCAGAGCTCTGATACCTTGGGTACTTTTGAGATGACAGTGACGACATCTCCTTGGCATGACATATGAGCTCTCCATGAGTCTCCACGAGACTTACTGCTTCATCGTTCATCACTTTGGGCTTTCTGCTCTAATGATAGCAAACTGCTGTTCTTTGCCCCATTATCTGTGCTCATGCTGTTTCCCCTGCCTAGTAGGCTACACATGCATGTGCTCACACATACACTCACAATCACCTGTCTTAAGCTGATATCTGCTTAGGAATCACCTTCTCCAAGAAGCCTTCCCTGGCTCCCAGGACAGTTAGGTACCTCCTCTCGTGCCCTGCTAATCCCCTCACTTTCACCATGCCAGCATTTATCACTGTGCTGTCATCAGTGTGTCTGTTTCCCACACTAAACTAGGATCTCCCTGAGGGCAAGAACTCCTGATTCACCTCAGTGTCCTCGTGCATGTTGAGCTGAGCTCTCATGACCCGCACTGTGTACATCCTCTCAAGCACGCCCTCCATGCTCATTCCCAACTCCTTCATTCATCTGTTCATCAACCAACACTCACCAAGCACCTATTCCTCTGGCTAGTGCTGGCGCTCAGATGAATGACGTGATCCCTGCTCCAGGAGCTCCTTGTCAAGTGGACTTCTACCATGCTGGGTAACATGTGCTATAGCAGAGGGAAGCACAGAGGGAAATGAAGGGGCTGTATTTAAGCCGAGTCCTAAAGAATGAGAAGTTAGTTAGGTGAAGAGTTCTGCTCAATGCTAGCCTTAAAGTCTCCCCTCTCCACCAACTTCTGGAAGCCTCCTCCTGCAGCCTCATCCCCTGCCGCACTTTCTCTCCCCTGTATGCCAGCACAGCCTCTGGTTTGCTATACCTGGTTAGTAAATGTTACAGTGTGTTTGGTCACTGTTCCAACTGAGTGAGACAAGGGGACATAAGGGATAGAGCCCTGGCTTATGCCCATCTCCAAGTCTAGGTTTTCCTATCTGTATACTACAAATAAATTCTGCCTTGCCCTACCCTGCTCACAAGGTTTTAAAATTATATTTTTGAACTGTTACAGGCTCACCCCATTCCACAGATTAAGAAATAGAGGGTGAGAGAGATTGAACAACTTGCCTGAGGTCACACAGCTAGTAGTTGACAGGAACTATATTCAAATCCAGACTATATGACTCCTGGGCCTCTTCCCACTGCCCACCTGTACAACATGACATGTCCTTTCCTTGGTGCCAATTCCTCAGAAGGGATTTGTGCCCCCGGCCTTGACCTGTGTCCTCCTCTTCATCCATACTGATAGTTAGAGCCTATTTCCTTCTTTACCTGTTTTCCCCTTTCCGAGGCAAGCAACACACTTCCTCCACCTCCCTAAACATTGTCATTTACCAGGGAGTCAATTTTTATGATATTCATTAAGGAAGACATGCTGGGGCGGGGGATGGTTCTCTGAAGCTGGCAGGGTTTCCGTGGCCCAGATAACAAACCAGTAGCCACCTTCTTCTTTATCATGTGGCCACAGTTAGGGCGCACTTCTCCTGCTGGCCTTTCTCAGGTTATGAAATGGGCCACAGAGGCTGTCAACCAGAGGAGGCCTGGGAGGAGTTGGGAGTGCCTTCAAGCTGAGATGGCGGGGGAAGAAGAGTCCTGTCTGTACCTGGGGGCTTCAGCCCTCTCTGTGGACAGTGCACTAATAGGGAGAAGGAGGGAGGAGGAAAGAAGGCCCCTCCTTTGTGGGGAAAGATGATAAAAGAAGAGAAATGGGATGAAGAGGACATGAGAAGAGCAAGGCGAAAGTAGAGGAAAAGTAACTGTCGTTCCAACAGGCAACTCTGGGCAGCAGTTAATCCGTCGTCTCACTCACTTCTCCCCGTTGCTCTCAGTAGAAAGGTACTGTGGCTATTCCCGCTTGACAGCCAAGGAGCCTGAGACTGAGAGGCTAAGTGATTCAGGGAAATCAAGTGACTTGCCCAGATCCAGACACTGTGGTAGTCAAGTTAAAGCAAAGGGGGCCAGGGCGCCTGGGTGGCTCATCAGTTAAGCGTCTGCCTTTGGCTCAGGTCCCAGGTCATGGTCCCAGGGTCTTGGGATTGGGCGCCCCCACCTTGGACTCCCGGCTCAGTGGGGAGTCTGCTTCTCCCTCTTCCTCTGCCCCTCCCCCTGTTTCTGCATGTGCTGTCTGTCTCTGTCTAATAAATAAAATCTTTTAAAAAATGGGCAAGAGGGGACCAAAGGGACTTGTAAGGAGGGGAAGATACGGTCAAGGAAGGAAGGAAGGAAATTGAAAGGGAGAAAGAAAAAAAAAAGAAACAGAGCAAGAGAAGTAGGAGACAGGGCTATGTATGGATGTGGAGGCAGCCAAATCCAGATCTAAACCCAATTTCCGCTAATGTAACTATGTGACCTTGTGTGAGTTATGTAATCTCTTGGAGGCTTCATTTTCTCATTTATAATTTGAAGATGATTATATTTACCCACAGGCTGTTGTGAGGATGAAGTAAGATAGTATTTCCCAAGCTCCTGGCATAGTGTCTGACATTTAGTAGGTGCTCAACAAATATAAAGAATCCCAAGGAGAAAGTATGAGGAACATAAGGGAAAAGAAGGAGTGACACGAAAGGGAAGAGAGAAGGTTTTGAGGAGAAAAAAAGATGGGCCTGGAAGGAGAAGAAAGAAGAAGGCAGATGGACAAAAGAGGAAGGAGGAGGCTAGGGTAGGAACATGTAGAGAAGAGCGGCCACCAACCTGGCCAGAATTCCATAGCTGGGAAGCAGCCATGTTGTCTGAATCAAGAAGGTCTTTCTTATTTCTTCCAGGACAGCCAAGCTCTGTTCATTGTCCCAGAAAGTGTCATTCAGGATCATAAGGTACAAAACAGACAAGATATCTCACGCTTCAAGTGCAGTCCTCCAGGTGCCTTATGTTGGATTTGTGTGGAGAAGAAGAGATACAGGGGAATTCTAGGGGGGATCTGTGGAGGAGGAACCTCGTGGAGTGGAGATACACCAGTGAGTTTGGGATGGAAAGGGCAAGTGAAACTTTGCTTGTTCAGTGTGGATCTTGGGGAGCCTTCCAGATCCTAGACTAGAGCTTGCCAGGCTGAGATGAGTGGAAGGCAGGGGAAAGAGGAGGAAAAGCCCTGGTCAAAAAGGTCAAAGCCTGGACTTTGTCAAACACTGGTTCCTCTGTTTATCTTGGGCAAGTCGGCTTGTTTCTCTAAGCCACAGTGTCTGCATTAGTGAAATGGAGAGGGTCTGCAGAGGAGACATGAGGATCCGATGAAGTAATGGATGTGAGAAACGCATTGGGAGAATGTGAAGGGCTGTGTACACATATTGAAATGTTTGCTCTTTCAGAAAACACCTAATGACACCCACTCTGTGTCAGGCACAGTGCTATACACCTGCATTATCTTGTTTAATGAGGTAGGTAAAGTTATCCCCATTTATAAACCAGGGAGTTGATTCATAAAGAGAATTAGGTGACTTGCTGGGGGTAACACAGCTAGCCAATGGTAGAACCAGGATCTAGCTGACTCTACAGCCAGTGCAGGTAACCCTTGCCCTGTACCACCTCTTTATTTATTTATTTATTTTAAAATTTTATTTTATTTTATTTTATTTTAATTTAATTTAATTTTGTTAAAGGTTTTATTTATATATTTGAGAGAAAGAGTGAGTGAGAGGCAGAGAGCATGAGCGGGGGAGGGGCAGAAGGAGAGGGAGAAGCAGACTCCCCACTGAGCAGGGAGCTCGACGTGGAGCTCAATTCCAGGACCCCAGGACCATGACCTGAGTTGAAGGCAGATGCTTCCCTGACTGAGCCACCCGGGCACCCCTGTACCATCTCTTTAAAGCAGAATCCTCTGCCATGGAATTAGGCCTCCTTGCTTCACTACTTTGCACTGGCTATATTAATCTGGAGTTTTCTGGCCAGGGGGCATAAAAAGGAGGGAAAATTCCTTACTGTTATCTCTTCTCTCCCTAGGGTTTGACTTCTTTGAAGCCAGCGCCAAGGAGAACATCAGTGTGAGGCAGGCCTTTGAGCGCCTGGTAGATGCCATTTGTGACAAGATGTCTGATTCGCTGGACACAGACCCCTCCGTGTTGGGCACCTCCAAGAACACCCGTCTCTCAGACACCCCACCGCTGCTGCAGCAAAACTGCTCATGTTAGGCAAGGCCCACCCTCCTGATCTCCCCTTCTTGTGACCCCGCACCCACTCTGCTTCCCCTATCACAGTCGGTCCACCCCCAGCCCCATGCAGGCTGAGTTGCTGCTGTCTTTTGTTTGCAGCAGAGGCGGAAACGTGCCCCTTGAGTTCTCTGTAGATAATCCCACTAATAGACACCCAGTCCTAGACTAAGAGCCAGGTCACAGCATGGGTAGAGATTCATTTTACAAAAGAAGACTCCATCTTACAAAGGGGATTCACTTCAGGGACTTGGAAAGCGAGTCTCTTTTCTGTCTTTAAAATAAGATTTCCTCAATTTACCAGAATTTGACACCGCATACTTTGCAGGGCCCACCTGCACAGCTAATCCTATTAAAGAAAACGTCCTCATACACAACATGCTTGTTTCCTATCAGGCTCCCTGTGGGGCTTCCTCTCACTGCAAGCCAAGCTTTGACTCTCAAAGCCCTATGCCTGTTACCACGGATGCCCACAGGGCCTCGGGCAGTTGCTGTGGTGACAGGCCAGAGCTAATCTCCAGAGAGCTCAGACTCTCTAATGATGCTGAAGGAGCAAAGGCTGAGTCAGAAATATACTTAAAAGATTATTCCCTGCAAAACGTCAAAGGTTCCTACTATATAAAAGAGCAGGAGGGTGAGCTCAAGAAAGACAGAAAGAAAAGAGAAACACAGGCAAGATGAAGGAATATGTCATGACTTTCTGATTTTGCTGTTTTCCAGCTAGTTCTTAACTGTGGGAACTCCATGAAATCGGTCTTTGTTTTTTAGACTCCCAGAATTTGAAATATTTAGAGTTACCTAGTCTGACTAGTCAGTTTCAATCTTCACATGTCTGGAAAGTGGATGCCAGGCCTCACAACCAAATCTCTTTCTTCTTCTTCTTTTTCTTTTTTCTTTCTTTCTTTCTTTCTTTTTTTTTTTTTAAAGAATGTTATTTATTTATTTATTTAGAAAGAAAGAGTGAGCAGAAGGAGCAGATGGGGGGAGAGAGACCCTCCGGCAGACTCCCTGGCCCAACTTGAGATTCTGTCCCACAACCCTGAGATCATGACCTGAGTCAGAATCAAGAGACAGCTGCTTAACTGACTGAGCCACCCCAGGCATCCCACCAAATCTCTCTTCTAAAACACACCTTCTAGGCAGGGCTGGGAGCTCATTGTCTATACCACCCTTGGGCAGCTCTCATAATCAGAAAGTTTTCTTTGCTGTAAGCTGAAATCTGTCCCCTGGAAATTCTTCTTCCTTTCCTCACCCCATTTATCCCAGCTCTGCTGTCAGAGACCTCACAGTCCATGCTTCTTCAGCTCCTGTCACCCTCGGATGATTTGAGAAAGAAACCATGACCTCTGCCTTCTCTGAATCAAGTAGTTCTGCCGTTCTTCATAATGTCTTCCTACCATCCTGCCCTTTCTTCCAACCCATCTTTTAGTCACTCCTGAGTAGTTTGACTGGGAAATGTGATTCTAAGCAGGATAAATCTGAGGGGCCATGACCCTAACAAAATTGGGAAAGCTGAACTCAGAGGTCCCAATCCCAAACTCATTCTCCTGGGAGTGAAATCTTCATTTCTACTGAAGAGTGGATATGAAACCACTCCTAGTGGAAACTGCTTAACTAAATACCTGAAGGGAAAAACTAAACCAAAATCAAAACCACAAAACCCTCTGACACCAGAAACAAACCGAATGGATTCCAGTTTGTCTAGACATGGCAGATGTTTGGTTTTTAGCTGAAATAATGAAATGGAACTGGCAGTGATTCCTGAAAATCTCTCCTTCCAGGCCTGACCCAAATCCCCATCTTCCCCCTGCGCTAACACGCTACCTCAGAAGTTGGTGAGGGTAGAAGGTGTTGGAAGCATCTCTTCCAAGTTTTCTCTCCATTTCAAATGCCTCTCATTATCCTAGGAAAGTGCATTGACTCACATAGTTCCAGTGACTACCTAAAAGGACCTTCCAGAGTCAGCCCTATGGAGATGTTGCTTTCTGATGCAATGCACAGGATAGAGCTTTGGACATTGGAATCAGGAATCCTGGACTCTGCCCTTAAATCAAGTGTGACTCTGGATCAGTCACTCCATCTCTGAGTCTTGATTTCCCACCTACAAAATGAGGGGGATATTTGGGTAATCTTTAAGGTCCCTTCTAGTGCTAATAACTCTCTGACTTTCTTTATCACCTTCATCATTTCAGTTGATCTGCAGAATAAACCTAAGAGATGAGGATTATCCACCTAGTGTCATTGTAGCTAACACTGACGTCATGCTTACTGTGTACTAGACATTGTTCCAAGCACTTTACATGTATTAACTTACTTATCATCTCAACATCTTTGTGAAGGAGGCACTATAATCAACCTCACTTAAATATGAGGAAACTAAGGTATAAAAAGATTCTCTAGCTTGCCTAAGGTCACATAATGAGTAAACAGTAGAACAGGGGTTCCAATCCAGGCAGTAGGCTCCAAGGTTGATGCTCTTACCACATTCTGTACTACATTTTTCATGAATAAACTGTGACCCAAAAAGGTTAAGAACTTGGTCAAGATGGTACAGCTGGCAGGTATTAGAGCCGTGTTAGGATTTGATCCCAAGGCCATCAGATTCTAAGTCCACTCGAGAAAAGACTTACGTCTCTTTGTTAACAAATTGCTCAACTATTCAGACTAATCTGAGGTGATGGATGTCTAATGCTTCTGGGAAGTAGTCAGTCTCTGAGGCAACCAGGTCCTAAGAGAGGGAGCAAAAATTGTCCAGTATTTCTCAAGTTCAAGTCCCTGTATCAGCCTTTGTCAGGCGGTTCTTACCTAGCCCTCAAGCAGTGCTTTAAGCAGCTCCCTGCTCCAGCAAGGGAGCATTTTGCAGGAATGACTTGGTTGACTTCTTTGACCATGGAAGGATGTGATCCCTTTACAGGCAGTGGTTCTAGATGCGCTTTTTACACTGTCAGGCCTATACAGGTCAGGCATAATTATAATTTTCCTGGGCAGTAACACCCATCTGCTCTAGTCCTTGGATTTCAGACTGAGCTCCTAGTGACCCTTGGATATTTTAGGACATATATCCAATAATCTTTTGTTTCATATTGGCTATCCAGGCAAAGACTGAAATTTTTACTTAAAAATTGTTACATTCTTTACAACTCATGAGCCAGTGTAAGAGAGCAATTTTCTTCACAACAGATAGAATCGAGAGTCAAATGTAATTGTGGCAAACTCTTCTGCTGGGCAGCAGACAAGCAGAACTGCTTGCTAGATGGCAGTTCACCAGCCCTGCTCTGTGACCTTGTTTCTGCTGCGTGGAAGGCAGGAGCTTCCAGCTGATTACGGTGCAATGTTCGTCAATCACGGTAATAGTGCAATTAGCCACCAAGGTTCAAGCTGCAGAGTATGTTAGTAGTAACTTGTCCTGGTTTTCCTTTTGCTTAACAATCCAAATAAAGAATTAAAAATAAAAACAAAAACTCTTGACCTTAAAAGAGGCAAAAGTAGGCCAGATGTGCAATACGGTGTTATAGCTTTTTATAGAACCTGTTTTAAATGTATATGTATCAGTAAATACAAAGTGATTTGTGACTTACTCTTGTCTCCTCAGTCTGTAGCATTAATTAATTTCTAGGACCATCAACAAAGTAGAATGGCCACAGACTTGTCAAATTAGATCAGGAAGGGAGCTTAGAGAAAATCCTGTCCAGGCTCGTCATTGAGGTCCAGAGAGGAAAAGGAAATTTCCTAGGGCCACTCTGAAAGTGTATTAGTGATGTAGTCAGGACTTCGTCTTGGATCGCCTTTATGTAGAAATTTATCATGTCTACAGAAATATATGTACTGTGGGTCTGGTGCTGTTAAACACTAGATAAATATATTTGAAAACAAGTGATCCCCGCCTGCGGGGTACCTATAGTCTAATGGAAGTGCTATTTCTAAAATATTATCCCAATTTGGCAGTCAAGGAAATATAGCCTTGGAAAAGCCAACATATTCAAGTCACTCAGTAATATCATTTAAATTCACTTCTGACTCATGCTCATTCCATTTCTTTATTTGGATTTCTCTCAGATGAAGGGTATATGGAGTGGTGGTAGTGACAGGCTCCAGTGTCCCAGCTGATATTGGTTAATTAATTCTGAGAGTCCTTGGTCTCACAATTACTTTGTGACTGCAGCCTTGTAATGTCCAGAGAATGATAAGAATATCTGCCAGACTTGACTTTCCCGTTCACATTACCTGCTCCTGCTCCAAAGCTCTTTGCTTGTGTGTCAAGGTTCCTAGAGTGTCTTGAGGAATGTTTGTTTGAGTTTGTTTGCTGAGAGTTCGGGGTAAGGAGAAGGAACTATAGTAACCAGTGTCCTGGAATTTCATTGATTTCAGATTCTTCATCTTTACTAAGTTATTCCTGATGACCTGCCACAGTTGGAGGATCAGCCCATGCCTGGGATTGCATGCAACAGAAGACAGGCCCTTGAGATACAAATACTGTTAAGTGATGTTTTTGAAGGCCTTCATCCCTTATATAAAGTAGGCAAAACTAAAATTTATGCATTCAGATTTATTCAATAAATAAATGTATGTGTCAGGATATAATCAGTGGCAAACTAAATACAAACCTTGCCTTCATGAAGCTTAGAGTCTAGTAGCTTGTGGTTTAGTCTAGACATTGTAAAATACTCACCCAAATATAATTAAAAAGTGCTCTGAAGAAAAGGTACATCATTCTATGAGAATACAACTGGGAAAACTGAATCATTTGTGGAGTTGTTTCAGGAGGCCTAGAAAATCTCCACTGCCCCCCAAGTACCTCTGCTATCCACTGACCATTGCTTTATATTCTTCAAGCTTTCATCCTTTAGTTCAAACCTTTGATGACTAGTCAAATACAAATCCTCCAGAAAGAGTAAGGGTGAGAGAAACAGTATTTGTACCTGTGAAATATGTTTAGACTGCCTGGTTTGGAGTTAATTATTGTCTTCTGAGGGACATAACAAAACATATTGATTTGAAACAACAGACATTTGTTATTTCTCATGATTCTGGGGGTTGGTTGGCTGATTCTTCTTCTGGTCTAGAATGATGTCATTCACATGCCTGGAGTCCCAACTGAAATGACTAGGGTGGTTGAGGTGCCTCTCCATGTGTTTTCATCTTCCAGAAGGCTGCCCAGACTTGCTCACTTGGTGGTAGAAATTTTTCCAGTAGCAAGATAGGGCAAGCTTCTGTGTAGAAGTACTTCTTGAGCCTCTGTTTGTATTGTGTTTGGTAATGTCCCACTGACTAATGCAAGTCACATACAAGGGGTGGAGAAATAAGTGCCATCTCTTGATGTGAGAAGCTATAAAATATTGTGGCCATTTTTTCAGCCCACTGAAGGAAGTAACACTAAGCTGTCTGAAACCAAGTCTGAGAAATTTCCCTGGGTCTTTAAACCTGGTATCCCCAAAGAGAAACGTCAGAATAGTTTGCAGCAGGGCAATATCACCATTTGTTTAGTTCTCCAAAGGGTCTGCTTTGGAGGAATGAAGACACATCTGTATGGTGTTTTGATGCATATTTCACCATTCATTTGGTTACTTCTTAGCTACTCCCTGAGGGATGAATCTAGCTTCTCATTCTGTGGAATTAACTGTAATAACGATTGTGATTCCCACCTGAGATTCCTGGCGGGAGGCCCAGCAGGATTCAGTGTATGCAGAAAAGAGGGCTCAAAGGATAGTTGAGGGGCATCTGGCTGGTTCAGTCGGTAGAGCATGAGACTCTTGATCTCAGGTTTGTAAGTTTGAACCCCACGTTGGATGTAGAGATTACTTAAAAACAAAGTCTTTTAAAAAAGAGAATAGTTGGTCCCTCTGCTCTAGCTATATTGTCTTCCTTGGAGACCTCATCTGGTCCTGTGGCTTTAGACGCCAAGTCTTTGGTAATGACATGTATACACAGGGTCCAGTAGACATCTCCATGTCTCAAATTTAACATGTCCACATTGGAACTCTTAATTCTTAATTCCTTCTTTTTCTTTCCTTTTGTTTCCTTCCTTCCTTCCTTCCTTCCTTCCCTCCTTCCTCTTTCTTTTCCTTCCTTCCTTCCTTCCTTCCTTCCTTCCTTTCTTTTTTCTTTCCTTCTACATCTAGCACAAGTCCTGTGAGTCTACTTTTAAAATATATTTCAAATCTGCCTACTTGTGATTTCCATTGCCATGATCTTGGTCCAAGCCGCTTGTTTCTCCCCTAGAGAGCTACCATAGAGTTCATAACCAATTTCCCTAGTCCACATTTGTTCTCCGAGAGTCCATCCTTTACACAGCACAGATCTTTTAAAAATATAAATGCTGGGGTTTACTTCAATACCACACATGAAAAGAATCCAGAGACTTCAATTATTATTAATTATTAATTATTCAATTATTATTAATGATGGTTATTTTATCAATTCTGTTTCTAGCCCTGAATCTGCCCCTAACTTACTATAGGGCCCCTGGTAAATCATTTCTTGTAATAGCTAGCTATGACTTCTCCCCAGAATTTCTTCTGGAAATAGTAATCTCTTCTTTTGTAGCACTACTACTCCTTCATCCAAACCGGGTGATTCTAGTGAAGACTGTCAGTAAAGTGGGCGTGTGATCAAGCAAGGCCAATCAGAATTCTTCCCTAGGATTTGAAAAGAAGAAATTGGAGCTATTTTCTTCCCTTTTGAGTGGGAAATATTATGAAGATGCGTTCTCTAAAACTGTGATGACCTATCCTAAACCTATGTATAGAATAGGAAAAAACAAGGCCATCATGCAGACAGAGGCATAGGTATAAGATGGGAAAGTGTGTCCTGTGGCTTTCTCAGCCCTGATTCTGGCTTCTTGAGGTTTGGCAGATCACCTCTTCCTTTGATTCTCTTAGACACCTCAGTGTTTTCAACAAAGTCCCCATTTAGTTTTACTCATTGGAGTTAGGTTCTCAACACTTAATAACCAAAAATATATTGTCCCCCTTTGCTCCTCAGTTTTCTCCTTTATACATCTGTTTAGCTCCAGAGTACAGTAAGTCTAATTTTTAAACACGGAGTCCTTCAGAAATATTCCATTTCTGTGGACTTTCTGCTGAAGATTTTTGTATAATCTGGAACAAAACCTTTCTTCACCATTTTCTCTTCATGAGCCTGAATTAGAGGAGGAAGAGGGATTTCTCAAGGTGAAAAGTAGTTGTCCACAAACACTGATGATAGCACAGAAAAAGGTTCCTGTGGTTAGGTTACTAGTCCACATGCAGACTAGCCTCTCAGGGACCCAGAAGCTAGACAAAACAGCTCACACCTCTGCTGCTTTTTCTCCACATCTCTTCCTAGGTCTACCAACTCAGTGACGCCCACCATCTTGACAGAATACCATGGACTGCACTGAGTTGTGTGACATCTGTTTTGCCTGCTTCTCTTCTATCATTTTGAAGTGGCCAAACAGCAAATTACCCAAATAGGAAGTCTCAGGGAGACTTCAAAAAGAGTTCTCTTTGTTGGTACAAAATCATGTCACAGAAAGGCTAATGTCTGACAAAGTAAATCAGCAAGTCCCTGAGGGGTGTGATTAAAATTCCCAGCTCCCTTCAGATTCTGATGCATCTCTTCCCAAGTTTTACCAATGGGCTGGGATAGGCAACCTTGATTAAGTCACTCCCTATTTCTGGGCTTCAGGAGTTTATACCAGTTAATTTCTGCAGGCCCTCTTGGAGATAATGCGCTGTGATTTTAGGCCCATTTTCTGTCAGAGCTGCAAGTGGCAAACAGGATTTTGGCAGGAATCCTTTCATTATGAAAGCCTTCTTTCTTCTTGGGTAGGATGAGAACAGTCAAGGCTGTGTGGACCCCTGCCCTCATCACCCAGCAAGGCTTGTGGCCTTGATTTCCCAGGCTTCCAGAAAGCATCTTAGTAATTAAGTGCATCTGATGGTCCACACCTGCTTGTACTAGGCCAGAGGTTCCTAAAGGTAAATAGGAGGGGAGAGGAACAAGGATCTCTGATGATGCTTGTTGAGAACAGAGTACAGACAGACATATGGATTTGAGAAGCGACACCAGGCATCCATGTTTAAGAGCCAGAAATGTATTCCAATTCGGGGGGGATTAATTTACCAAGCACTAAACATGTTCCAAGCTGAGCTGGGTAAGATCTTTCTTTTTCTTTATCTATCTATCTATCTATCTATCTATCTATTTGACAGAATGAGAGAGACAGCAAGAGAGGGAACAGAAGCAGGGCAAGTGGGAGAGGGAGAAGCAGGCTTCCTGCTGAACAGCCCGATATAGGGCTCAATCCCAGGATCCTGGGATCATGATCTGAGCCAAAGGCAGATGCTTAATGACTGAGCCACCCAGGCACCCCAGGGTAAGATCTTTCTGAGGACAGTTACTGGCATACAGCTGAGAGCCTGGAAACTAAAGACTGAGAGATTTGTGCTGACCTGTCTTCCAGTCCCTCCAAACATCAAGTTATAGAATAAGGACTGAGACAGTAGCATGGTGGAGTGGTTAAGAGCATAAAGTTTGTAGTCCAAGAGATCTGGGTTTAATCCTTGGATCTTCATTACTAAATAGTTGTGTGACATTGAGATCATTACTCTTGGAGCCTCAATTACTTCATATATAAATGGTATAATAATCTGCCTCAAGAGGTTGTTGAGAGGATTAAACTTGGGAATGAGTGTAAAACCCTTAGTGCAGTGCCTGACACCCATGGTAGGTGCTGAACGTAGTGTTGATGATTGTACTACACAAGGTCATTCTAGTTAAGCAGAGTGTCCTGGAGCCTTTGTCAAAAGATGCCCCACTGACGGGTACCTGGTTGGCTCAGTTGGTAAAGTATGTGACTCTTGAGCTTGGGGCATGAGTTTTAGCCCCACATTGAGGGCAGAGTTTACTTTAAAAAAAATGCCCCCCAGGGCGCCTGGGTGGCTCAGTGGGTTAGGCCTCTCTCTGCCTTCAGCTCAGGTCATGATCTCAGGGTCCTGGGATCGAGTCCCTCATCGGGCTCTCTGCTCATCAGGGAGCCTGCTTCGCTCTCTCTGTCTCTGCCTGCCTCTCTGCCTACTTGTGATCTCTCTGTCAAATAAACAAATAAAATCTTGAAAAAAAATGCCCCCCAGTGCTGAGAAAACCAGGTTTCCAAAAAACCTGGGTTTGAGTCCTGTGATATACTGTGTAACCTTGGACAAACATATTTTCATCCATAAAATGAGATTAATCATCTTGCCTACTTTGCAAAATAGTTGTGAGAGTCAAAAGTGCATTTTAGAAACTGTGAAGTATTGTGGACATATAAGATGGAGCAAATGTGAGGGGCTGGGAATAGGCAGCATTCATCCCAGAATGAAACTGGCATACCCCTCCTGGAGCCATTTCCAAGGGTCCTGTCCACCTCTACCAACTTCCCCCTCCCCATTTTGGCCCCAGGAGCCTAACCTCATGCCAACATGCCTTATACCCAGAAATCTGGTTGGCTAAAGAGAAACTTGCAGAGGCTAAGATCTGCCAAAGAGAATCAGCCAGTGCATGCTGAACAGAGCAATGAGCTGTGGTTGGGGTTGGGGCCCAGGAAGGGTAGACAGTAGAGACCATTTGTACTATGATTAGTATATTATATAAGAAAAAGCATCAATTGTGTGTTCGGCACTTTACAGTTCCCAAAGTACTTTTTCAGTGAAGCTTCAGTGGTCTTTGACACAACCCTGTGATATGGGTTTTATTATTCCCAGTACTCAGATAAGGAAAAATGAGGCCTGCATCAGTGAAGCAACCTGCTTGAGACTGCATAACAAAGGCAGCAAATGACTTGGTTGGTCTCAGAACAGGGAAGGATCTGCCCCCAAGGAGTGAGCGGTCCTGATCCTGAACCCGGCCTATTTGGGGGGATTGATGGTAGTCAAAGAGAAAACCTAGGCATCAGTTATGTGTACATCTGGCTTTCTCTCTGCTTGTGGGGAAGAAGAAAGGAGAGGAACACACACTCTCCTCACCACCCCTATACCCTTAATGCAATTAAACTTAGAACAGAGGCTTTCCTCATATCATGGGTCCAGAGGCTGATGGTCTCGGCAGTTACACAGAGAAATGTCACCTTACTCAATTTGCACACCACCTTCAACTCCCCAGTTGCTCTTTCTAATTTATTCAACCAGGGACTGGGCTGGTCTCATGCCAGCCTAGGAGATGTGCCATAATAAGAGAGCAGAGTTCCTCAGGAGGAGCAATTAGCAAAAACTGGAGTTCTTCCTCTATGGGACTAAGCAGAAAAAGGAATAACACTCACATCTCTCCCCATAAGATTCTAGCTAAGCAGATGTTTTCAGGCTTTTTAACAATTATTATTCCTGTGTTCTGTATACTGACAGCTATTCTCAGTGATATATGAAATGTTAAGTGGTATTGTGAGTTTCTACAAATGCAAATACACACACACACACACACACACACACACGTATACACAGTAACAAAAGGGAAGATCCCATTTGCAAATATCTGCAGTGTCTCCCTGTTCTGAGTTGACATGTTTTATTGATACAAACTGGCTTATTCTAATGTATCTCCTATCCTTATTGTAATGGCAATGATAGTGTGTGCATTAAAGATCATCTGAACTATACATCATTTATGGAGTGACTCTTCCCTGGGCTTGTGCTATGAACTTTGAGGGTAGCCTTCTGAGATCTTAGAAAGAAACTGGAAAAACGGGTCCAGCACCAATGCAATGGAAGCCACAGTACAAGGCAGTATTCAGGTTCATGATGGACAAGGCAAGTTCATGATGGACTCAGTATAGGGAAAAATCAGGGTGGGTATAACTGTTGGGAAGGCTTCAGGGAAGGACTGGCACTGCAAGAGATGAGGGACAGCCAGTCAGTTTGCACTTCTGGGGACTCCGTGGCTCCTGGCTGTACACGGGCTGTTGTAGAGAATGCAGAGAATCCCAAGGAGCAGTGTGTAACCCAACAAAGGGTTAAGCTCTACTGCTGGACAGCGCGAGAAGCAAGGCTGCCAAGCTGGAGAGAAAGTGGTGAGCCCATCAGAAAATAAAATAAAATGCAGACAGAATTGATAGCTCTGGGAAGCAGCCCAACCCACTCCCCACCTGCCAACACCCCCAAACTACAGCAAGTCTAAGAAGACAGCATATTCAGTTCTTCACCTATTCCCGCTGCAGTATGGTACGGAACCCTTTCCCTTTCTTTAGCCTGGTTAACTCCTCCTCATCTGTCAGGACTCAGGCGTGGACACCCTGAAGGGCCAGAGCAGATGCAGACCTGGGGAACTGCAGAGCAAGGGTGACAGAAGGGTCAGATTCGGCATCCAGTCAAGATTCTTTTGATTATGAGTGACATATCCCCACCTTAAATAATCACAAGAAAAGAAAGAGGTCATGGTGGGAGGGGAATTTGTTAGCTCCTGGTACTATAAAATCCTGTGGTATATCTCCCTTCAGGCCCATCTGGAACTAGGTGATCAACTTATATTATCAGGACTCTCTGGGTTGGCTTCATTCTTAGTCCACTCCAGGCTTACCCTACCAATATAGCCCTCTGGACAGAAAGTCTTTGCTTTAATAATATTGGCAAAAGTCCTGGGTCATGTACCTATTCTAGGATTAATGATGCCAGGAGGTGAGGTGTTTTGGTTGGCTAAGCCTAGGTCTTATCCAGCTCCGTCTCTGGAGTTGGAGGCTGGGGTCAGTACTACTCAAACCAGATGAACTGAAAGTGGGAGAGGAGTGGTTGCTTAAAAAGAAAATTAGGGCACTTTTTCCCTAAGAGAAAAGAATGGATGCTGGCTAGGCAAAAATATCATCTATTCACAGGAGATAGAGAATCAGATCATTGCATAAAGGACATTTTAAAACTGGACAGAAGAGAACAAAAGTGAGTTCTTCCCTTAGGGTATGGGAATGGAAGGAATAAAGTGGTCAGGGACGGAGGCATAGAGCTCAGGTTGTCAGCTGAGTTCAGAGCAGTCAGGGTCTGAGATGACTTGATAGGGTGTGTCTTGCAAAGGGGGACTGCAGGGTTTGACTAGGGATTGAAATAATATCCTCGGGGTGGGTGGCTCAGTTGGTTTAGTGTCTGTCTTCGACTCAGCTCATGATCCTGGGATCCTGGGATTGAGTTTGGCATAAGGCTCCTTGCCCAGTGGGGAGCCTACTTCTCCCTCTGCCTGCCGTTCCCCCTGCTTGTGCTCTTGCGCTCTCTCTCTCTCTCTCTGACAAATATATAAATACCATCTTAAAAAAAAAAAAGTGAAATACAGCCTTGGCTCTGAGTGCAGAACGTTGTATCCTAGTGTAGAGTTACCTCCACAAGGAGGAAGGATTCCCTTGTATAATTCACACAAAGGGGCCATCTGCTCACCAAAGCCATGAGTAGAGGGCCAGCATCCAACCAGAGGGGCCACCTGTCTCCAGTTTGCTAAAGGTGCTGCCATGGGTTGAATCATGTCCTCCAAAAGTTATACGTAAGTTCTTATCCCTGGTACTTCTGAAGGTGACTTTATTTGGAAATAGAGTTTTTGAAGTTGTAATCCAGTTAATATGGGGCTATTTTGAATTGGGGTAGGCACTAAAACCAACAATGGTGGCTTTATAAGAGAAAGGAGATGGAAAATGGACACGAAGGCACAGAGGAGACATAAGGAGGAAAGCTATGTGATGATACAGGTAGACATTGGAGGGATGCAGCTACATACCAAGGAAGGCAAAAGATTGCTGGCCACCACCAGAAGCTAAGAGACAGGCATGAGAAAGGTTCTGCCTCAAAGCCTTTAGAAGAAACCAACTCTCCCAATACTTTGATTTTGGACTCCCAGCTTCCAGATCTGTAGGAGAATACATTTTTATTTTTTTAAGCCTCCCAGTTTGTGGTACTGTGGCACAGCATCCTTTGGAAACCAATATAGGTGCTACATGAACTAGCGGCAATCCTGAGACTAAGTCTCTCCTCTATCCCCGTGTCCTGGTGGCAGAGATAGAAAACCCAGGTACTTAGGAGATCCCAACAGAAAATCTGGGCCTGCTCGTGGGTCCTTCTGCCTAAGAGTCTCCTGGAGGTGCCTATTACCTTCACTGTCACATAGAGAATAAACACTATTTTCAAATGGTAGTAGTTCATCAAGTGAGGGCTGCTAATAAAATGAGGGGCAACCTTTCCTTAGTTTGAGAAGAGGACTGGGCCCCATGTTAGAGTTGAGCTTCTGCGTATGCTGTTCTCTCTACTCCTGGTTCCCAAGCTGAGTTAGGTACCTCCTCTGGGAACCATATCCCCCTTTGTTTTCCTTTGCTGTAGAACCGACTGTGCTATACTGTGATTTCCAGGTCATTTGTGGGAGTAGATGGTCACATGTTTCTGTGAAATAAACATTTTTTTTCTGTGAAATAAACAAGGCAAGCAGTAGCCAAATGGGCATAGGAAGTCTGGAGACCTACTTCAACAAGGAAATGAGACTCCAGTAGTATCACTCACAAAATTCAGAGCTGTTGAAATGTGTTGAGGTAAACCAGGGTGGCTGTGAACACAGGCCCGTGACAGGGAAGGGCACCTCTGGAAGTCATTCATCAGAGAAGTATACCCCGACGTCTTCATACCCCTTCCTCATCTTGTTTTACCTATTATCTTTTCACGGCATGGATCATGATGAAATTATTTTATTTGTTTAATGAAATTTGCGTGATAGCTGGGACCATGCCTGTTTTGTTCACTGCTGTACCCTCAGAGCCTTTGGCAAGTTACTTCACTTCTATCTTACTCAAAATCTTTGTTACAGGGGGACCTGGGTGGCTCAGTGGGTTAAAGCCTCTGCCTTCGGCTCAGGTCATGATCCCAGGGTCCTGGGATTGAGCCCCACATCAGGCTCTCTGCTCAGCGGGGAGCCTGCTTCCTCCTCTCTCTCTCCCTGCCTGCCTCTCTGCCTACTTGTGATCTCTGTCTGTCAAATAAATAAATACAATCTTTAAAAAAAAAAAAAACCTTTGTTACAAACCTCTCGTTTGCATAATGTACCAACCTCATAGGGTTATTATGAGGATTAAAGGTGTTAATGTAAGAGCTTAGATTGGTACACCTGGGACATAAGTGATAGTACTGACTGGCATTTATATTGTACCAGGGCACCATACTAAGCCCTTTACCTACATATTAATTTAATCCTCACAACTTTCTTAGATAGGTTTCATTAGTATTCTTATGAGATAGATACTATTCTTAGCCCCATAATGATGAGGAAACAGAGAGGGTATTTAACTTTCCTAAGGCCACATAATTAGTAAATGTAGAACAGGGATTGAAACCCCAGAGTCCCTCCCCTTAACCATGACACTAGTTGTCACCTAATACAAATCCTTTTTTTTTTTTAAATTTATTTTCAGCATAGCAGTATTCATTGTTTTTGCACCACACCCAGTGCTCCATGCAATCCGTGCCCTCTCTAATACCCACCACCTGGTTCCCCAAACCTCCCACCCCCCACCCCTTCAAACCCCTCAGATTGTTTTTCAGAATCCATAGTCTCTCATGCTTCACCTCCCCTTCCAATTTCCCCCAACTCCCAAGAGAATAGAAAGAGATAGAGGAAGGGAACTGATTCAAAAATCAAAACAGTACTGAAGGAGAATAGTAGTTGGGGTCTGTGAGGCATGAAATTTGCATCTAATTTGTCCTCCTGTGGACAGGCTTGTGCCTGGGGAAAGGGCTGTGAGGGTCAGTTAATAAAGTAAGGAGCAAGGTAATTCGTGGTTGAGGGTAGCCCTGGGATGGAGTGTCACCTTCCTTCACATCCTGAAGAGGTTCTGAAGCTTGGTCAGGGATTCACTCTAGTGGCAAGCACAGGGACGGATGCTGGAGACCCAGGTCCCATATCAGACGGAGTATCCCACATGGGATACACCCGAAGCAGCCCCCTCTAGGGTGTAACAGAAGCGGAGGAAAGGATCTGTCTCAACTGGCCCTGTTTCAGATACCTCTGGCTTTGGTACCTGCATCAGTACTTTATGGAACACTGCTGGGGCATTCTCTAAGAGATAAATGTGTTCTGTGGTCCAGACACTTTCTCTTTGCCACCACTAAAGAGTAAGCTGGAGGTCAGGGAAGAGGGTTTTATTTCTGTCTCAATCTCCTGATTTCCACAGATGCCAACACATTAAGGGTGTCCAATGGCCATTTGTTGAAAGAAGGGAATTGAATGCTCGTTCTGAACAGATGGGATGATTTCTGGACAAGGCAGTTGCTGATACCTTAGATTTTTAGCTGAAGGGTGATGGTGGTGATGGTATTTTGGAAGGGTGTTGAGAGCATGCAGGAATCACAGTTAAGCTAGTTCTGGAGGGGGCCATGAAGGAAATGGTTTGTTCAGGTGGTCACCAGTTTAAAGCCCTTCAGGGCCAAAGGCCTTATTTAAATCCTTTTGTAATGCTTCTATAGTCTGCTTAAGTTGGAAAACCCCCTTTTTTCCATTTTTCTTCAAAGATGAGTTGGCTGTGATACCCAGAGTCACTATCAGACACTTATGGGGACCTGTCTTTCCAAACTTTTGCAAGAGCTGCCTGGATTACAGTTGTGTTTATTGAAAGGGAAGCTTCTATGCCTGCCTTAATGATGTCCTCCTGCCTGTCATGGTGTATAGGATACCTGTGAATCAACTGGTAATTGTCTAAATTAAATACATGGGTTGTCTATGCATGACTCAATTAACTGACTTTAAAAGAACAGCTCTAAAAATAAGAATAGCTATTTTTCAACATATATATGTAAATATATAAAAAACATTATATATATATAACATTATATATGACATTTTATATATATATATCTTTACATAAGCAGATTTCTTTACATATATTGAAAATATGATTCTAGAAATACTTCTGCTCCACATACTTGCTTATTGTGGCAGATTAGATCTGCATAAATATTCCTTAGCTACTAGGATCAGGATCACCCCTCTCTACTTTCATCTGTTCCTCTTTGCAAGGAGTGCCACCTTTCAGGTAGCCATAATCTCCATGTTGTCTTAGATCCTGTTCTGTCTTACTCTAATATTAAAGTGACCACACTCCAGATCCTGACAGACACTAATAAATTATTCTCCCATTGAGATGATCTGAAAGGCACTGGCTTAATAAATAATCTCTCCAGAGGAACTCACATGAAATAAGACTTCAGGAACTGAAGTCCCTAGAGGTAGACTCTCAGGCACTATGACAGGTTAGCAAAATACAGAGAATCCAGGAAAAAACTAATACATATATTGAAACAAGTCTTTTGTCACAGAAAGCATTTGCAGCCAGTTGGGGGAAAAATGGACTATTCAATAATTGGTTATCTATATGGAAAAAATTAAATCTGACCCTTACCTTACACCATACACAAGTATCAGTTCCAGGTAGATTTAAGACTCAACTGTGAAAGACTGAAAGTTTATAGTATAATGCAAAGTAATGGACCTTTTAGAAGACAAAATAAAAATCTTTATGACCTCAGCATAGCGAAGGATATTTTAAAGGGGAACCAAAAGTGCAAACCATGAAGGGAAAAAAGTATAAATTAGATTATGTTAAAATTAACAACTTTTGTGCCCCAAAAGATACAATATTATGAATGAAAAAACAAGGCATTAAGGGGGAGATGGTATTTATAACACATATAACTGACAAATGAGCAAAAGAAAAAATAATCATATATATGGCCAATAAGCATCTAACTTTGTTAGAAACAAGGAAGTGAACATTAGAACCACAACAGGATACTATTTCCCACCTATCAAATTGACAAAAATTATAAAGTCTTATAATACCAGGTATTGGTGAGACGATGGAATGACAGGAAGCTTCATTTAATGCTAGTATCAATTCATATGATTTTGGAAAATGGTTTCGTATTATCTATTAACCAAAAGCTAGAAGCAATCCAATGCTGATCAACTGTAGAATGGATGAATGTATTGTAGTAGAGTCATGCAACGGGATTTACACAGAACTGAATATGAATGAACTACATCTACACAATTGAACTCTCTAATGAACAAAAAAGTCAAGTCACAGAAGAATACATAATATATGACTCCAATTATGTAAATGTAAAAAGACAAAATAAGCAATGTATTTAGGCTGAATATCTTCAATTTACCCCTCCAGATTTACTCTCCACATTTCTACTGCCAGAAGACTAAGTTGCATGGACTCACTCAAAGGGCTCTTTTAACTCTTCTAGCTTCTGGTTAGGTTTGGTTGATGGTAGTCACCAGCAGAAGATTGGAGAACTAGGAGAGAGTGGGGTCAAGTATTTATTCTCTAGTACTCTCACTGTGGGTTGCTATGAGCTGGTTGGATTCCTTCCACTCAAGGTCTCACACACAGCCCACCATTTCTGTCTCTACACAGCCCACCATTTCTTACTTTTGGTAACTACTCTCTCCTCCCCCACTTCAATCCTATGGTGGAAAAGAGCACTGTTACAAGCCTCAAAATAGTATCCTATAATATTCCTTTTTTTCCCCCTACAATTTTGTTCATTTATTTGACAGAGAGAGAGAGACAACAAGAGAGGGAACACAAGCAGGCCTCCCACTAAGCAGAGAGCATGATGAAGGGCTCAATCCCAGCACCCCGATCTCATGACCTGAGCCAAAGGTGAAAGCGTAATGACCGGGCCGCCCAGGCACACCATTATCCTTTAGCATTCTTACAATACCCTACCTCTTTATATTCTCAGTGTGCTACCAGTTTTCTGCCAGGACCCTGACTGGTACAATAATGTTTACGGATATGCAGACAGTATGGAAAAACTTATAAAGAAAAGCGAAGGGGCACCTGTGTGGCTCAGTCGGTTAAGCGTTCGACTCAGGTCATGCGTCCTGTGTACTGCTCTTTGCTCAGTGAGAAACTTGCTTCTCCCTGTCCCTCTGCCACTCCCCCTGCTTTGTGCTCTCTCACTCTTGTTCTCATTCTCTCTCTCTCCTTTTTTTTTTTTAAAGATTTTATTTATTTATTTGACAGAGAGAGACAGCAAGAGAGGAAACACAAGCAGGGGGAGTGGGAGAGAGAAAGAGAGAAGGAGGCTTCCTGTCAAGCAGGGAGCCCAACCCAGGGCTCCATCTCAGGACCCTGAGATGACCGGAGCGGAAGGCAGGCACCTAAGGAATGAGCCACCCAGGCGCTCCTCTTTCTCTCTCTCTTTTAAAGATTTATTTATTTATTTGACACGGAGAGAGTGAGTATAAGCAGGGGGTGTGGCAGGGAGAGGGAGGAGAAGCAGGCTCCCCACAGAGCAGGGAGTCCAATGTGGGGGTCAATCTCAGGATGTTGGGATCATGACCTAAGCCGAAGGCAGTCACTTAATCAACTGGGCCACCCAGGCGCCCCTTGCTCTCTCTCAAATAAATAAATTCTTAAAAAAAAAGAGTAAAGAAAAGAAATTATTAACACAAAATTCAGGATGGTAATTACTTGTATGTGTGTAAACATGATGTAAAAAAGCCAGATGGGGACTCATTATGTATTGGAAGTACTCTATTTCTTAAGCTGGGCTGTTCGTAGATGTATTTGCTTTATGATTATTCTTTAATATGGTCCCATATGTTGTGGATAACCTTTTGTATGTACATCTTCCAACAAAGATAAAATATAATAAACTCCCACTAGAATGAAAAGTTGGGAGGGTAGATTTTTGTCTTGTTCTTTTGCTAGAATGGTATTGATACATTAAGTATTAAATAAATATGTGTTGAATACTGACCTAATGGATATCTAACTTTGGCGGAGAACCTCCTTATCCGTGATACAGAGTCAAGAAATCTTCTCTCAGACTTTAAAAAAAAAGAGTTATTTATTTATTTGAGAGAGAGAGAGAGAGAGAGAGAGCATGCACTCAAGTGCATGTGGAGAGTGGGTGGGCAGAGGGAGAGGAAGAGAAAGAATCTTTTTTTTTTTTTAATACAGTAAATAATTTATTTCCTATCCAATGCTGCTTACTATTGTGCTGGAGAAAACCACATGACATCACGTCTCATTACATTTTCACTAGGAAGACAAAATTAACATAGTCATTCTAAACAAAATAAGGCTAGAAAGGATACATTATAATCTGATCCCAAAATGAATAGCTCAGACAATAAATAACATCAATGTCTAGAAAAAAAAGAGATAAAGATGGGCCATGCGACACATGTTTTTCTCAGAGCTTGGATTTCCCTTACTCTCCCTGTTCCTTGCACCTGGCTAATATCAGGTCTCTGCACAGTTAGAACCTCTAAAAGGCTGTTTCTGACCTATGATCTCTCTCATCTCTACAACAGTGCATTTATACAACTGAGGAAGAGAGAGAATCTTATGTAGACTCCCTGCTGAGAGGGGAGCCCAACGTGGAGCTCAATCTCATCACCCTGAGATCATGACCTGAGCCAAAATCAAGAGTCAGACTCTTAACCAACTGAGCCACCCAGGCACCCCTAACATGTTTTTTTAAAACTCAAAATCCCATTGTACAAGCCAGGAAGAGCTTCCTTTATTCTGTCTTCCTTGCTACAAGCACCATAGACTTTGTCTCCTTTTCCCTCTATCTCTTCCCTCTTCCTAATGGTTACCACCACACACACTCTCCACCTCATCCCTCTCTCAATCCAGCTACATAATTAGATACACTCTCTCTTCATCTTTCTCCTTCCTTATGCCACAAACTCAAAGAGTCATTTTTTAAAAAGCATTTTATTACCAACAATTTTAGGGAAATACAAGAGGAATAAAAAAAAAGAAAGATGTATTTGCAAAGGTCTTGGTTGCCAGTGTAGTTTGACTTCCCTGTAGGAAATCAGGTTAGATTTTAGTCCTTCCCTTTTAACTATTCTTCTTTTGGGTTTGGTCATTACCACTTTTTACTCTGGGTTGGTCATTGAAGAAACAAGCTTGACTGAGTTCCAGGGAGGGTCATTTCCCATTCCAGGAATAATTTTCATTTGTATAAGGTTCTTCAACATCTGTCTAGATAGTGATGGTGAATAGTGGGATAGTTAAGAACAGGCTGATCAGGATAAGAAAAACAAAACAATAAGTATTTTCTTTTTTTTAAATGATTTGGTTTTTAAGTAATCTGTACACCCAAAACTGGGCTCAAACTCACAACCCTGAGAACAAGAGTTGCATGCTCTACTGACCAAGCCAGCCAGGCGTCCCAGAACGAGAAGTATTTTCCAAACTGTTTCCCACAAAATGCTGGTCTTGTAAGACTGTGCGTTGCCCCTATCCTCCAAAAAAGAGGATGTTTCTATGGTCAGGCAATTTTGGGAAATGCTACATACTATTTTGTCCTCTTGGAGAATCAGAATATATGTTAGCAAATTAAAGACCCTGAGAATCAGCTCTAATTTCTTCAACCCATGTTTCTCAAGTTTATTGACCACAGAACCACTTTTCTGGATGTCTATCAATATTCTGCTGAAGTTCTGTTGAACACACTTTGGGGAAGATCTGCTCTCATTAGAAAGTAGAATAAGTTGGTGGGAATGCAAGTTGGTGCAGCCACTTTGGAAAACAGTGTGGAGATTTCCTAAGAAATTAAAAATAGAGCTTCTCTATGACCCTGTAATTGCACTACTGGGTATTTACCCCAAAGATACAGATGGAGTGAAAAGAAGGGCCATCTGTACCCCAATGTTCATAGCAGCAATGGCCACAGTCGCCAAACTGTGGAAAGAACCAAGATGCCCTTCAACGGATGAATGGATAAAGAAGATATGGTCCATATATACAATGGAGTATTATGCCTCCATCAGAAAGGCTGAATACCCAACTTTTGTATCAACATGGATGGGACTGGAAGAGATTGTGCTGAGTGAAATAAGTCAAGCAGAGAGAGTCAATTATCATATGGTTTCACTTACTTGTGGAGCATAAGGAATAACACGGAGGGCATTGGGAGATGGAGAGGAGAAGTGAGTTGGGGGAAATTGGAGGGGGAGACAAACCATGAGAGACTGTGGACTCTGAGAAATAAGACTGAGGGGAGGAGGGTTGGGGGTCGGGTGATCCTGGTGGTGGGTATCATGGAGGGCACATATTGCATGGAGCACTGGGTGTGGTGCATAAAGAATGAATTCTGGAACACTGAAAAGAAATAAAATAGAATAAAATAAAATGAAAGAAATGCAGGGAAAAAAAAAAGTAGAACAAGGTCTCCTTTAGTCCACTAGGGCTGTTATAACAAACTATGGCAAACTGGGTGGCTTATACAGCAACTTATTTTCTTATTTTCTGGAGGCTCTAGGTTCAAGATCAAGTGTGAGCACATTTAGTTTTCCCTAAGGCCTCTCTCTGTGGCCTGCAGATGGCCAACTTCTCATTGTGTCCCCACAGGGCCTTTTCTCTCTTAGGTATGTCCCTTGATGTCTATCTTTCCTTACAAAGACTAGTCATTAGGACTCCACCCTTATGACCCCATTTAACCTTAAATGCCTCCTTAAATGTCCTATGTCTAAATACAGTGATTTTTGGCTTTAACATGTGAATTTTGGGTGGACACAATTCAGTACCTAATAGGGCCATACTTTTATGCCTTGTCTTTCATCCCACATTTAAACAATTCATCACACAAGTAAATCATACTCCCTGGGCCTTCATGTTTATCCCGTGAAGCAACAAAATAAAAAACTTGAATTGGCAAGCCATGATTTAATTATATACCTATTGACTTACATGGTGCAAAGTACTTTGCTAGGTATGGCAGGGGGATACAAAGATGCTTGTGATAAAGGCCAGATCTGACTTTCAGAAACTAGGACCTTCATCAAGACTATCCCTAAAATAGATTATTCTGTCTACCACCATACTTTTCCTATTCTTTAACAGAAACTCTGAATCAAAAAACTTAGATTATTGTATTAGTTTTTCGTCTAAATATCACATAGGCTCCTTAGTTTCATGGAGACTAGATGATAACAACATGATACAGCTTTGGAATAAGTTATGAGTTTTGTGAGCTCAACCTTCTTGGTTTACTAATATAAGATGGAAAATAAACTTGGAAAGAACTTATTTTTCACAGGAATCATTCCATTTAATCTTAAAGCAACACTTGAAGGAAGCACAGATGGGGAAGCAAGGAATAAAGGAGGTTATTTTTCTCAGAATGGGGAGAAGGGAGAGGTACAGGTAAGCTAGCCAAAGAGGGCTTCTGAGAAGGTGCAGGTAATGCGGTCAGAATCAGGAGTAGTTTGAGCCAAATCCTGGTGAATGGGAAACATTTGAATAGAAAAGGCTGAAAAGAAAGCATTTCGGGGGCACCTGGGTGGCTCAGTCGGTTAAGTGTCTGATTTCTTCATTGCAGCTCAGGTTATGATCCCAGGGTGGTGAGATCCATGACGGGAGTGGAGCCTGCTTAAGATTCTCTCTCTGCCCCTTCCCCACCTCACTCCCTCATGCTCTCTCTATCTCCCTCAAAAGTATTTCAGGCTGAGGAACTAGCCAAAGTAAGGGGGTAGAAATTAGCATGTTGTTGGGGGAGTGAGCATTGAGGAAACATCTGGCAAGCACAGACAAGTTTATACATTGGCTGTGCAGCAGATCATGAGAGACTGAAATTTAGGGCTAACAGGGATCAGTTCTTCAGAAGCAGGAAAACTTCAGCCCCTGGGCCAAGGACATGGTAGCAATATCAAGCCAATTTCAGTGATCAAGTTGATCTGTGAAGGGCCCAGTGCAGTGTTCCTCAAAACATGGGCCTAGGAATCTGGATTTCTGACATTTAAACTATCTCCCTAGTTATTTTTTTAAGTTCTCTAAAGTTTGGGACTTACACATTTGCCTAGTGTTAAGAAGGCCAGATTCAGAGTAATGCCCTGGGTACTAGGCTTCACATACTGAGTTAAAAAAGAAAGGGTGTGGCTCCAAAGCATCTCTCTACCCTCAGCACTATGTGGATAACGTTTGTTAAACCCTTACTATGAGCCAGCCAGTATTTTCAGCTCTCACAATTCTTTTGTGTCTGTGAGATACGTTCTATTATCCTCATGACACCTGGGGAAAATTGAGGCACATTGAGGCTGTGTAACTTGCTCAATATCTCACAGCCTTAGAGCCTGGATTTGAATCCAACTAATCTGACTCCACCATCTCCACTGTGCTAAGCTGCCAGTTCCCTGTAACTGCTAGATGTTAGTTTCTTATTTAACAAATATTTACTAAGCACCTAGCGTGTCCCAGGCTTTATGAATAAATAAGAAAATTAATCAATAAAGTAGCAGAGTTATTTTCTCATCTTCATGACAGCAGGAAAAGCAAATTGAGATAAAACGCAGGAAATAATTTCCTGGGAGTGTTGAGTTATTTGTCCATTCAGTAAGTATTACTGAGCACTTATTGTGTGCTACAAATTACGCTAGTTTAAAGCTAAGGATATCAATCAGGATTCTAGGACTCTGACATTGACTAATGGAGCTTCACAGGGGAGAGACATATAAACCACTAAATCTAACAGCAGACAGAGTTAAAGACGTGCTATAAAGATGTCATTGATGACCAGAGTACTGTGGACATCCAAAGGAAAGAAATGCCCAACTTTTATGTTGCGAATAGCAGGATTTCCTTTTTTATGGTTGAATACTGTCCAATTGTATGTGTGTGTGTGTCTGTGTGTGCACGCGTGTGCGCGCACGCCACATTTTCTTTATTCCTTCCTCCATCAGTGGGCACTTTAATGTTTCCATGTCTTAGCTATTGTAAATACTGTTGCAGTGAATGTGGGGTGCAAGTATCTTTTCAAGTTAGTGTTCGTTTCCTTCAGATCAATATCCAGAAGGGGAGTTGCTGGATCATCTCTTCTGTTGTTTTCCACAGTGGCTACACCAATTTACATTCCCACCAACAGTGCACAAGGGTTCCCTTTTCTCCACATCCTCACCAACCCTTCTTATTTCATATTTTTTGTTTATAATAGCCATTCTAATGGGTGTGAGGGGATATCTCATTGTAGTTTTGATTTGTATTTCCTGGATGATTAGTGATTTGAGCATCTTTCCAAATACCTGTTGGTTATGTGCATGTCTTCTTTGGAAAAATGTCTATTCAGACCTTCAAAACGCGTACCCAATTTTTTTCTTTCTTTCTTTCTTTCTTTCTTTTTTTTATTAGAGATATTAGAGAGAGAGAGAGAGAGAGAGTATGCACATGCAGGTGCACAGGTGGGGGGAGGGGCAGAGAGAGAGGGAGAAGCAGAGCAGGGAGCCTGATGCAGGGCTTGATCCCAGGACCCTGGGATCATGACCTGATCTGAAGGCAGATGCCCAACAGACTGAGCCACCCACGTGCCCCTCCTCTACCAACTTTTAAATTGAATTATTTGCTTGTTTATTTGCTGCTGTTGAATTCTTGATGTTTTAGATATTAACCCATTATCAGATATATGATTTGCAAATATTTTCTCATTCCATGGGTTGCCTTTTCATTTGGTTGATGGTTTCCTTTGCTGAGCAAAAGCTTTTTAGTTTGATGTGGACCCACTTGTTTACTTTTTATTTTGTTGACTTGGCTTTTGGTGTCAAATCCAAAACATCATTGCCAAGACCAATGTCAAGGAAATTACCCCCTATATTTTCTTCTAGGAGTTTTATAGTTTCAGGACTTACATTTGAGCCTTTAATTTATTTTCAGTTTCTTGGGGCACCTGGGTGGCTCAGTGGGTTCAGCCTCTGCCTTCAGCTTGGGTCATGGTCTCAGGGTCCTGGGATCGAGTCCCGGATCAGGCTGTCTGCTCAGCAAGGAGCCTGCTTCCCCCTCTCTCTCTGGCAGCTACTCTGCCTACTTGTGATCTCTCTCTCTCTGTGTGTCAAATAAATAAATAAATAAATAAAATCTTTAAAAAAATATTTTCAGGTTTTTTTTAAATGGTATAGTATAAGATCCAGTTTCATTCTTTTGCATGTGGTCGTTTAGTTTTTCCAGCACCATTTATTGAAGAGACTATCCTTTCCCCATTGTATATTCTTGCTCTTTTATAAATTAACTGACCATGTATGTGTTGGTTTATTTCTGAACTCTTTATTCTGTTCTATTGATCTATGTGTCTTTTGTTAATGTCAATATAATACTATTTTAATTACTATGGCTGTGTAATATAGTTTGAAGTCAGAAGGTGTTTTCAGATTTGCTCTTCTTTCTCAAGATTGCTTTGGCTATTTAGGGTCTTCTCTGGTGCCAAACAAATTTTAGGATTACTTGTTCTATTTCTATGAAAAATGAAGACTATACTTTCAGGGATCATTTCTATAGTTTGTTACTATTTCTATGAAAAATGCCTTTGGAATTTTGATAGGGATTTCCTTGCAGCTATAAACTACTTTGGGCCATAGGGACATTTTAACAACATTAATTCTTCTAATCCATGAGCATGAAATATCTTTCCATTTATTTGTGTCTTCTTCAGTTTCTTTTATCAACATATGATATTTTTTTTTCACTGTACAGGTCTTTCATTTCCTTGGTTAAATTATTCCTTGGTATCGTATTCTTTTTGTTGCAATGATAAATGGGATTGTTTTCTTGATTTCTCTTTCTGATAGCTCATTATTAGTGTTTAGAAATGCAAATTGATTTTGTGTCCTGTAGCTTTACTGAATTTGTTTTATTAGTCTCACAGTTTCTTGGTGGATTGTCCCTCTCTCTCTGCAAATGAAGATAGTTTTACTTTTTCCTTTTTGTTTTTTTGTTTTTTTAGAAAAGTACTTTTATTTATTTATTTGACAGAGAGAGGGCATGCACACAAACAGGGGGACGGGCGGAGGCAGAGGGAGAAGCAGGCTTTCTCCCCAGCAGGGAGCCCTATGCGGGACTCAGCCTCAGGACCCCGAGATCATGGACCAAAGCCGAAAGCAGACACTTAACCCACTGAGCCACCCAGGCGCCCTACTTTTCCCTTTTTGATTTAGATGGATTTTGTTTCTTTTTCTTGCCTAACTGTTCTGGCTGGGACTTCCAATACTTTGTTTAATTCTTAAAGCCACCCCATGGAGTATTATTGGTCCCATTTTACAGATGAAGAAACTGAAACCTGGAAAGACAAAGTGACTTATTCAAGATCACCCAGGTAGTAAGATACAAATTATAAACATTCTTAAACCAAAGCACTTATATTGTCTTTTGATCCCAACTAAGATTCCACATTATGCTGAGATTAGCAATAATATCTCTTAAACCATTCCATTCTTCTCCGTTCCACTGCCATTGCTTCAACTTACAACATCAGCTCTTACCTCATCAGAGGAGTACAGTGGTTAAGAACACAGACTCTGGAAATAGACTATGGATTTGAATTATGGTTTAGCGCCTTACTAGTGACTTTGGGAAAACTATTTAATTTCTCTATACCTCAGATTCCATATTTGTAAAGGAGAGCTACTTCATAGAGTTGCTGTGGGCATTAAATGAGTTAATGTATATACTGTTTAGGAGAATGCCTGGGACATACTAATGTTGCTGTCAAACTATTTCTTGCTTCTTTCTCTGTCAGTTAGAGTCCTGGCAGGAAATAGCACGCTCAGACTAGATAATTTCCAGTGTGTTTTAAAAAGGAACTATTTACAAAATGTGTGAGGGTTTGGGGAACCAACAAGGGATACAAACTCCCCCTGGGCTAGCAACAGTGGGCATCATTACTAGCCAAAGTCATGAAAAAATAAGAGAGAGAATGATCACCAGAATCTGAAGAGGGCAGCTGAATTGAGGGTGCTGTTTGATACGAGCTAAGAACTTTGGTGGAGGGAAGTATCCTTACAAAGTAACTCAGCAGGGAGGGAGCTGGGGGATAAGTACTCAGACCTTTCTTTCCTTCTGACCTCTGATCTCCTGAGGCTATTTCCCAGTGCTGGCCCAACCGGAAGCCAGAGGGCAAGGGAGCCTGTAGGGAGCCCTTATAGGTCAGGCTTCTGTGGCACAAAACAAGTGGAGTGGGGTGGAACGACCATCTGGAGAGACAGACAAAATATTGAGTACACCTTCCAGCTAATCTTGCCTTCCTCTAGTCTCTATCTTGCAGGCAGAATGATCTTTCTAAAGCATGAATCTGATCTTGTCTTGCCCAAACTTGATGTCCTTTGGTGACTCTGCATTGTCCTCCGATAAAGTCCATACTCAACATGAAACATAGGGCCTAATGATTTATTTCCAGCTTACCTCTCCAATTTTAACTATTGCCATTCCCCTCTCAGTCTTTACTGTTAAGCCATATGTAATTACTTTCAAACCCACAAGGACACTGCTTTTTCTTCTTTGACTCTTTACAAGTCTTGGAACTCAACTTCAAATGATCTTTCCTCTTTCGTTCTTCACTGGGCTAATGCTTGTTCATCCTTTAGTTATACATAGAGATGAAGGGGTTTCTTTTATCTAATTAGATATTGGGGGAAATCTAAGCTCTGCTTCTACAGTTCATATTTTCTTGAGCCCTAAAAGTAGTGGCCCTTTGAAGTTGATATTTGATAGTACATTCATCTTCTAAGTAGACCTTAAGATTTTATTGAGATTCTAATCCTAATTATATATAGTATGTATATAAATTTTTGAGATTATAATTATAATAGGTCATAGCCTGTAAGATCGTGCTTGAAGGTAATGAGAGTTCAGCTTTTAATGAAATTATCCAAATATATCCACAAAGCGATCCTCTGAGAACTGAAGCCAAATCTATATCCTGAGAATCCTGGGATGTTAAAATAGACTTTTAGGAGTCCTATTCTCATGAGGACTGAATGGGCTTCTTGGGAGAAAAGGCAAGTGCCTTTTAGACCAAAGAGTGCAGTCAAAAACTGTCTTGGGGCTCCCGGGTGGCTCAGTCGGTTGAGCGTCTGACTCTTGTTTCAGCTCAGGTCAGGATCTCAGAGTCATGAGATCGAACATCGAGTTTCACATTCAGCACATTGAGATGCTCTCTCTCCCTCTCCCTCTATCTCTCCCCCCGCATGCACTCTCGCTCTCTAAAATAAATTAATTTTCGGGACACCTGGGGGGTTCAGACAGTTGTGCCTGCCTTTAGCCCAGGTCATGATCCCAGGGTTCTGGGATCGAGTCCCACATCGGGCTCCTTGCTCAGCAGGGAGCTTGCTTCTCCCTCTGCCTGCTCTGCCTGTTCTGCCTGCTGCTCTCTGTGCTTCTGCTCTCTCTGACAAATAAACAAATAAGTAATCTTAAAGAAAAAAAAAGGTTTAAAAGAAATAAATTTTCAAAAAATCTTAAAAAGCAAAACAAACAAAAAATAACAAACCCACCTTGCCTCTTGTCTCTGGACTTGAGGAAACAGAAGAAAATAAGTGTATTAAAGATTTTCTCTCATAACAGTTGTACAGTCATCTCTTCTATACCAGATACCATATTTTCTCCAAGTGGAAGTAAAATTCACATTATTAAAGAATGGCTGTTAAAAGCTCCTATTTGACTGTCTCTGAAAAACAAAACAAAACAAAAAAGACAAAAAACAAAGGCTCTCATAATGGAGGAATGGGTGTGGGTATTTTAAAGGCAGATAGGATCTATTCTGGCAAGACCCAGATAGAAAGCCTACTTTTTACCCCTTAAATTCAAAATTCCCGAGTCAAGATATACATTCCTGTGTCTCTACCTCCACCTTGTGGTTAATCAAGAAATCACCCATTCCAGAATCTCTTCGTGAATTAGGTAAAGTAGCCATCAGGATCTTTATTACACTTGTCAACAGTTCTTAGACACAAACGTTGAGCCAGGCTCTGTCATAAGTGCTTGGCAAGAATTATGACATGTGGGGTGCCTGGGTGGCTCAGTGGGTTAAAGCCTCTGCCTTCGGCTTAGGTCATGATCTCAGGGTCCTGGGATCAAGCCCCGCATAGGGCTCCCTGCTCGGCAGGGAGCCTGCTTCCCTTCCTCTCTCTCTGCCTGCCTCTCTGCCTACTTGTGATCTCTGTCTGTCAAATAAATAAATAAAATTTAAAAAAAAAAGAATTATGACATGTAATTCTCACAGCAACCCTATGAATGATGTGTTTTATAGATCAGAAAATTAAGGTTAAGAGAGTTTGCCAGAGTTTGGAATTTGTCCATGATCATAAAAGAGGCAGACTCAGGATTGGATCAAGCCTCTTCTAAGCCTTCCTATCTTTCTCAACTGTCTGCTTATATACTAAGGCATACATCTATCACATATGCTTTTCTCTCTTTTTTACAACACATGTGTACAACCATTGTCTTATTTAATCTGCTACTGGAAGGATTTGTATTAATCTTCTGCAAGGATTTACGTTTGCAAGGCAGTCCATAAAAAAGTGGATGATCCAAAGGAACAGATTGGCATTTAAGTCACAGGCATTAAATTAGGGCATTAGGCCCTGGGAGGAGCTACTCCTGATGAAGAAATGGTATAAATGGAAAAGCCCTGATCCTTGCAATAGGATTTGTAGGTGCTGCATAAACTGTAAAAAGCATCCTATATTTGAATGCCTACTCTGCCACTTACTAGCTGTGTGTCCTTGACGAAGTTACCTAATGTCACTGGCCTCACCTCCTTTATTTGTTTAATTAAGAACCACTGGACTCAGAGAATACTAATTTTTGTAAATCAGACTCTGGCTCATTTTTCATTAAAACGAATTCCTAGAAATTAAAAATGTATTAGTAAACAAAGTGTCCTATTAGAATCTGATGATTGATTTTCAATAGATGGAAGAACTGTTCATGTCATGATTTAAGATGTTAAAAGTGCTCAGGGAGGGGCACCTGGGTGGCTCAATGGGTTAAAGCCTCTGCCTTTGGCTCAGGTCATGATCTTGGGGTCCTGGGATCGAGCCCGGCATCAGGCTCTCTGCTCGGTGGAGAGCCTGCTTCCCGCCCCTCTCTCTCTCTGCCTGCCTCTCTGCCTACTTGTGATCTCTATCTGTCAAATAAATAAATAAAATCTTAAAAAAAATAAAATAAAAGTGCTCAGGGAATTTTGGGGAAGTGAAACTTTGAAGAGCATACAGATGATAGAATAGCGGCCCCCAAAGTTGTCCATGTGTTAATCTCTGGAATCTGTTAATATGTTAGAATACATAGCAAAAGGGAATTAAGGTTGCAGAAGGTATTAAGGTTGCTAATCAACTGACCCTAATATAGGGTGATTATCTTGGATTATCTGGGTAGGTCCAACTTTAATCACAAGAGTTTTTACAAACGGAAGAGAAAGAGGAAGATGTGATTATAGACAGAGGCACAAAGAGATGCACTGTTGCTTTCTTTGAAGATGGAGAAAGGAGGACATGAGCCAAAGAACACGATCAGCGTCTATAAACTAGGCAGGTCAAGGAAATGGATTCTCTTGTAGAGCCTGTAGAAAGGAATGTAACCCTGTGGACCCCTTAATTTTACCCCAGTGAGACCTTTGTTAGACTTCTATTTTACAGAATTGCAAGCTAAGGTATTTGTGTTGTGTAAGCCACTATATTTGTGATAACTGGTTACAGCAGCAATAGAAAATTAATACAATATCTATGACCATCGCTGTGTCCAGACTTGTTACCTGTTTCCTATGATGATGTTGAAAAAGCACTGGACTTGGAATCTGAAGACCAAGCTTGGCATCCCAATTTTGCTATTAAATGTCTGTGTGACTTCCGGTAATTCACAGTTCTCTGAGCATGTTTATCTTGTGGCGGCACCCACCTCATTCGTGATGTAGAACAAGACAATGGATTTGTAGGTGCTGCCTAAACTGTAAAGCATTCTATACATGTGAGGAATTATTATTTACAGTACCTGATACACAGTGGGAATGCAAGTAGTATCAATCGTCAATTGAGATCAATTATCCTTTGACAGTCCTTGGAATGTGGAAATGTGATGACAAAACCTGCTGGGTACCATAACCACAGATTCGTCAAATCACTGTGCTGTACACCTGACAATAATGTGATGTTGTGTATGAACTATACTTGAATTAAAAACAACAACAAACAAAGATACGCTGGGCCCCCTGGGAAGAAAAAGATCATATACGGTGACTGCTCCTAAGCTGATTGTGACATAATTATGGAGACGATATACTCATGAGAGGATTTAACAAGAACCCCAAAATTATGTATGGTAATAGAACAAGAGAAGTCATAAGGTTATATATGATTAAATGCCGAGGAGGTGATGCAAAAAATATGTACCCTGAGTGTTGGTATGGAATGGATGATGAGTGTGGGCTGGAAGAGTCAAAGAAGGCTTCCAGGAGGAGGTAGATTTCTATCGGGATCTTGGAAGGTGTGGTTAGATGGAGAATAATTGCTGTTATTAAGCCCATAAAGTAATGGTTTTCTACCCACAATTCAAGGAATCACGTTTTCCATTTAAGACATTGTCAGTTCCAATGTTTGGAACATTGGACCCCCCCTTGCTAATATTTTTTTCCTATTTATTTTAAAAGATTCCTATTTATTTTAAAAGATATTTATATATTCCTATTTATTTTATTTTATTTTTTATTCCTATTTATTTTAAAAGATTTCAAACTTACAGGAAGTTTACGAGAACAGTACAAAAAGGATATTTTAATTTCTAAACCTTTGAGAGTAGGTTGCCCGTATGATTTTTTATCATTCACAAATTGTAAAAATCAGGCCATTAGCATTGATGCATTACTCTCATCTAGTCCACAGACTCCACTCAAGTTTAGCAAACTGTTCCCAATAATGGCCTTTATAGTGATGCATTTAATTATCACCTTTTGTGAATCTTTAACCAAAACACTTCTGTAGCCTTTCTTTTATTTTCATGACCTTGCTACTTTTAAAGATTATAGGTGAATATTTTATAGAATGTTTCTCAGTTTGGGTTAGTCTGATGTTTCCTCTTCATTAGATTCAGATTATGCATTTTTAACAAGAATAGCACAGAAGTGATGCTGCTTTTTCCTCATTGCATGCCATCAGGTGGTAACAATTTCAATTTTCCTATTACTGATGTTAACTCTTCACAGATTAAGTGGTATTTGCCTGTTTTTTTCCATAGTAAAGTTGTTCTTTTACCCTTCTTAATTGGTAAGTATTTTGTAGGGAAGTATTTTGAGGCTATATAAATACCCATTCCTCATCAAATTTTCACCAAGTGGCTTAATTAATTATTACTACAATGGTTGCCAAATGGTGAACTTCTAATTCCATCATCCCTTCTACATTCATGTTGACATTCCACTTCAACAAAAAGCTTTCTTTGTTTATATCAGTTTAGATGCATGGATTCCAATTTAATACAATGGGTTATAACCTGTTGTTGTTGTTATTTATTTTGATTCCCAAATTGTCCCATTCTGGTCATATGGGGGTCTCTTCAGGCTCTCCTCTGTGTCCTTTTGACATGGTCTCATCATTCTTTGAATACTCCTTACTTTCTGGCATATAAGATATTCATCTTGTACCTTCCCTGCCCTAGCCTTGGAATCAGCTATTTCTCTAAGAAGCAGTTCCTTTTAGAGGAAAATGGCCTTTCAGTGAAGAACAGAATTTGGAAACCAAGATGGAGATATTAGGTATGCTTATTGTTGTTAGGGTGTTACTGCTCCCAGGCCCTGTCAATTGAGCAATGCTTGAGAATATATGTATGTATATACATGTTCACATATGCATATACACTTATCTGGATTTATTTCTATATCTATGTATTGAAATTTTTGAGTTCATACTGTACCTATAATTCCAATCCAACACCACAAAGTTCACTCTAATTTCTTTTTTGTTTTTATTTGTTGTTTGTTTTCATTTTTATTTAAATTCAGTTAACATATAATGTATTATTGGTTTCAGAGGTAGAGGTCAGTGATTCATAGTCTTGTATAATACCCAGTGCTCCTTACATCCCATGCCCTCCTCAATGTCCTTCATTCAGTTACCCCATGCCCCCACCTCTCTCCCCTCTAGCAGCCCTCAGTTTGTTTCCTATGATTAAGAGTCTCTTGTGGTTTGTCTCCCTCTCTGATTTCATCTTGTTTTATTTTTTTCCTCTCTTCCCCTACAGATCCTCTGTTTTGTTTCTTAAATTCCACATAACAATGAGATCATATGATTGTTATCTTTCTCTGCTTGGCTTATTTTGCTTAACATGACACCCTCTAGTTCCACCCACATCATTGCAAATGGTAAGATTTCATTTTTTTGATGACTGAATAGTATTCCATTGTATCTATATACCACATCTTCTTTTTTTTTTTTTAAGATTTTATTTATTTATTTATTTATTTATTTGTCAGAGAGAGAGAGAGAGAGAGAGAGCCCAAGCAGTTAGAGAGGCAGGCAGAGGCGGAGAGAGAAGCAGTCTCCCTGTTGAGCCTGATGCGGGACCCCGGGATCATGACCTGACCCAAAGGCAGTGGCTTAACCGACTGAGCCACCCAGGCGTCCCAACCACATCTTCTTTATCCATTCATCTGTCAATGGACATCTGGGCTCTTTCCATAGTTTGGCTATTGTGGACAATGTTGCTATAAACATTGGGGAGGAAGTGCCCCTTCAGGTCACTACATTTGTATCTTTGGGGTAAATACCCAGTGAGTTCACTCTAATTTCTGCTTTGCCATATTTATAACTCCCTACTCCCATCTCCCTTCAGTAAGAAGCCTGACTCCCAGAAGAATAAATGAAACAAGATGGGATTGGGAGGGAGACAAACCATAAGTTACTCTTAATCTCACAAGACAAACTGAGGGTTGCTGCGGGGAGGGGGGTCTGGAGAGGGGGGTGAGGTTATGGACATTGGGGAGGGTATGTGCTATGGTGAGTGCTGTGAAGTGTGTAAAACATGGTGATTCACAGACCTGTACCCCTGGGGATAAAAATACATTATATGTTTATTAAAAAATAAAAAAGAAAAGAAAAAGGAAAAAAAAAGAAAAAGAAAAAAAAAGAAGAAGCCTGACTCCCATTATCCTCAACATATTTATTTATTTGATAAATCACCCCTATATGTAACCAATTGCAATTGCCACTGCTGCCATCATCCCTCACCCTCTTCACTCTGCTTGGACTCTGATATCCTGCACCATCCACCCACATATTCACTCTTCTCATATTGCTCATGCTCCAACACCTCTCATCAGGCTGCTCTTCCACACCCTGGGCACAGGACCTAGTTTGCTTAGCCCCACCTATGCAAATGACTTTTAGATATAATGACTCAGAAAGGAAGGAAGGTAGGCTGATGGAGAGCCAGATGCTTTTCTTCATGATACTTACGAGATATGTAAGATATGTAAGATATACTTACGGGATATGTAAGTTATGACATTTGTTATTTTGCATATTACATTTAAAAACTGGACTGGGTGTTAACCACAACAAGGAATATCAACGATCAAATTAATGAATGAGAAGGCATCATGTAAGACATAAAAAATAAAATTTTTGGAATTTTGATAATACTACTTTCCTGTTGTGTGCTTTTGTGCAAGTTATTTAACCTCTCTGAACCTCAGTTTCTTCATCTATAAACTGGTGAATAACAGACTTAGGTTGTTATGAGGAATTATGTAAGGTTAATGTAAATAAAATGTTCGGCCCAAACTATTGCTAATCAGGAAATGAAAACTACCAAATGGGCTTGGCTTCAAGATGTATGAAATTTAAACAAACTAAAAAAGCAAATATCTTATTTACTGAGTCCCACAGAAGCAGGACCCATCACTCTCTATCCCTTCATTCCCAGCATTCACTTTGTATTACATTTCAAAAAGAAGGTGGACTTTTTAAAGATTTTTATTTATTTACTTGAGGGAGAGAGAAAGAGAGAGAGAGAGAGAGAGAATGCACAAGCATGCAGGGAGGGGCCAAGGAGGAGGGAGAGGGAAAAGAAGACTCCTTGCTTAGCACAGAGCCCCACACAGGGCTTGATTTCAGGACGCTGAGATGGTGACCAGAGCCCAAATCAAGAGACCGATGCTAAACTGACTGAACCATTCAAGTGCCCTGGAAGGTGGAGGCTTTTAAATTTCTACCCCTTCATTCCTCCTCACAACATTTAAAATCTTTGTTGCTTTTGTACCTATCTGTGCCTCTTTCCCTCCATGCCTAATGATAAAGATGTCTGTTTCTAATTTAAGGCTAATCCTTCTTTTCTTCCTTCCTTGGGACCTTGTAACTTCAATGGTCCCCTCTTTTTCCTGTATCATCATTTATTAATTCAACAAATATTTACTGAGTACTCACTATATGCCTGGCACTAGTTTTGATCCTGGGGACATGGTGGGGGACAAGATAGACAAAGTACCAACTCTCCAGTGGACCTTATAAAATAGAGGGGATATATAGACAAAAATAGCATACTTTCAGTTAATGAGTGCTATTTTAGATAGAATGTTAAGAGAAGGCCTCTTTTAAGAGGTGACATTTGAAATGACATATGACTGGTGAAGAGAAGCCATGATGCAAAATCTAAAGGAAGAACAGTCCAGGCATAGGAACAGATGTAATGGCCCTAAGGCAAGAACTACCCTAGTGTGTTGAAAGACAGTAAGAAAACCAGTGTGGGGCGCCTGGATGGCTCAGTCAGTTAAGCGTCTAACTCTTAATTTTGGCTCAGTGGTGATATCAGGGTTGTGTTCTCCAGATGGTGAGATCAAGCCATGCCTGGGCTCCAGGCTGGACACAGAGCCTATTTGGGATTCTCTCTCTCTTTGCCTGCCTCCTCCTCCACTCCTGCAAGCAAGCATGTGCTCTCTCTCTCTGTTGCTAAAAAAAAAAAAGAAAGAAAGAAAGAAAGAAAACCCCAAAAAACAAAACAAAACAGTGTGAATGAAGCAAAGGCATACAGGTAGATGAGATTGTAAACATAGAGGAAGATTAGAAATCATAAGTGAGACTTATTGGCTATGGTAAGCAACTAGATTTTATTCAAAGTGCAAAGAGAAGCCATCAGTAGGTTTTTAAAAAGGGAAATAATATGTTCTGACTTACATATTTTATTTATTTATTCATGATTTATTTATTTATTTGAGAGAGTGAGAGCGCAAGCAGGGGGAGGGACAGAGGGAGCAGGAGAGAGAGAATCTCAAGCAGACTCTGTGCCCACGACCCCAAGATCATGACCTGAGCTGAAACAAGGAGTCAGATATTCAACCAACTGAGCCACCCAGGTGCCCCTTTATTTTATTTTTAATTTTTTTTATTACTTTTTTAGGAGGGGTGAGGCAGAGAGAGAGAGAATCTTAAGCAGGCTTCAGGCCCAGTGTAGAGCCGTTGGGTCAATCTCATGACCTGAGCTGAAATCAAGGGTCAAATCTTAGCTGAACCACCCAGGTGCACCTGATTTACTTATTTTATTTTATTATTATTTTTAAATATTTTATTTATTTATTTGACAGAGAGAGAGGGAACACAAGCAGGGGGGGAGTGGGAGAGGGAGAAGCAGGCTCCCCACTAAGAAGGGAGCCCGATGTGGGGTTTGATCCCAGGACCCTGGGATCATGACCTGAGCTGAAGGCAATGCTTAATGACGGAGCCACCCAATAGCCCCATGATCTATTTATTTTAAATATCATTATATGCCTTCACAGTCTCCCTTCCAGGCAGATTCTCAAAATCTGTACCATTAGATCAGAGAGTAAAGCACTTAGCTGGATTTGTGATAGAATAACTTTTCATTTGACATCAAGATTTTTTTTAGAGTTGCTCCTAATTTCTTTTGAACTTTGAATACCAAATTCTCTCTAGTACTATATTAATAGTACAGAAAAAAGCAATTTTTTAAAAAGATTTTATTTATTTATTTGACAGACAGAGATCACAAGTAGGCAGAGAGGCAGGCAGGGGTGGGGGGAAGCAGGCTCCCCACTGAGCAGAGAGCCCGATGGGGGCTCGATCCCAGGACAGTGAGATCATGACCTGAGCCGAAGGCAGAGGCTTTAACCCACTGAGCCACCCAGGGACCCCAGAAAAAAACAATTTTTATGATCACACAAATTCCTTGGAATGTTGTACACACATTTGGTCTCCCAAGAGAAGACTGTATAAGAACATACCTACTTCTTGACCTAGATACAAAGCTACCAAATATGGAGAGCAATCATTGGGCAGGACACTTAATAACTGGAGCTTAAAGATATAATTGCTTAGAGTGTGGGCCCAGGATAACATTGTAAATAAAGTAAATAAATACATCTCTTGTTACCTACCTCCTCTTTCTGTGCTTTTCTTCTGCTCATAAAATGGTGGTAGTTTTTCATTCCTTTCAGGGTTATCATTGGCATTGAAAAAGAGTTCTAAAGAGGACAATGATTCACTAATGGGGGAGTTCAGACATAAAGTAAAAAAGATAATTTTGGGCTTGAGACTTGTTTTTGTTTGTTTGTTTGGGGGCTTGAGACTTTTTAACGGACTCACAGCACTCCCAATCTTTTCAACCTAAAATCAACATTTCATATTTCTGACTTATCATGACTCTCAAATATAAAGGTGGTAATGAGGTTAATAAAATTAATTCACCTTTGATTTTTTAGGATTAGGGCTTGATTTGTCCCTTTGGGATGTAGACAGCCATTGCATTGACTGAAATAACGTTCAAAGGGAACCATCAAACATAGAAATTATATGTATTTAATTTTTATGATTTCTGACCTGTCTTCAGAAAAATAGGAGAGAAGTGTCACCAAACCTAACGGTGTGGGGGCGGAGGATGGAATCCTTGAGGTAAAAATAGGAAGGGAAGGGTGGCTGAAGATAGAAGAAAGCATTTAAACACTCTGAGAGGACCTGGGTAAATGAGGCTAAAAATCATAATATGTGATCTTCAACTTTTCTTTCTTTCTTTCTTTCCTTTTTAAGAGCTTATTTTTAAGTATCTCTGTACCCAATGTGGGGCTTGAACTCACAAGCCTGAGATCAAGAGTCACATGCTCCACCAACTGAGCCGCCTGGGTGCTCCTGTGGATCTCAAGATTTTTAACTTTCTAATGTCTCAATTTCCTATAAAATGGCAATAGCTTATTTGTTTTTTTTTCTGAGGAATATTCATAACAATAATTATGAATATTCAAAAGAAGACTGACAAAGTTCTAAACTACAGTTGTCTCTTAAACAATATGGTTTGAACTGTGTACAATAACTTACATGCAGATTTTTAAAATAAATACAGTACACTGTAAATGTATTTTCTATACTGTAAATGTATTTTCTCTTATGATTTTCCTAATAACTATTTTCTCTAGCCTTATTGTAAGAATAAAGTTTATAACACATATAACATACAAAATATGTGTTAATTGACTGTTTTTGCTATTGGTGAGCCTTCTAGTCAATAACAGTAGGCTATCAGTTGTATGCAAATTTTTGTTTGCATGGGAAGTCAGTGTCCCTAAGCTTTGCATTGTTCAACTGTATTTTATTTTATTTTATTATTATTTATTAAACATATTTTATTTTATTGTATTTTACTTTATTTTATTTTTTTGAGACAGAGAAAGCAGGGGGAAGGGCAGAGGAAGAGAGAGAATCTTAAGCAGGCTTCATGCCCAGTGCAGAGCCCAACACAGGACTTTATCCTACAACCCTGAGATTATGACCTGAGCCAAAATCAAGAGTCAGACACTTAACCAAATGAGCCACCCAGGCACCCCAGGTTAACTGTATTTTAAATGGGAAAACAATACTTCCGATTTGGAAGTCCTGGCTGTGCCACAGATTGCTTATGATCTTCACCTCTCTGGGTAGGTATTTCTCTATTTGAAGAGGCCAGATTAAAGTATTTCTGTGATCCTTTGCTAGTTCTCATATTTTATACATTTAATCTGACACTCTGACATTTGCTGTAGGGTCAGAATTGTATTAGGCTAACCATCAAAGAGGTATTTTTCCTGGAATATTACATTCTTCTGGTTTTCCTCTTACCATTCTGGTAGCTCCTTCTCAGCGTCTTTTGGGAGCTCATTTTCTTAAAGCTCCTCAAAGCTTGGTCATTCAGCCCTTTTCCCTTTTTATTTTACAGCCTCAATGTAAGTGATCTCAATATGCTTTTGTTACCACCTATAAACTGATAAATTCCAAATCGGCATCTCTATTTAAAGCCTCTCTTCTGATCTCTGCCCTAAGCTTTCTTTTGCATGGCACACAAATGACTCAAACTTAACATTCCAAAACCAAGCTTATGCTTTCCTCCTCTAAAACCTGCCCCCGTTTCAGAATTTGTTTATTGAGATAGGTCACCATGATCTACCTTCAGCTCTCTAAAAAACAGAAATTGATAGGAGCCCAAAGGGAGTTTTAGGCAAGGCGTTATTAGGGCTTTTGCTTGAACTTAAGGTAGACAACACAAAGGGAAGAATCCTCAGTTTGACTCCAGGAGGAGAGGTCAGGGAGAGTTATTTTAAAGAAATTTAGGTGGGAAAAGGGTGATGTCTAAGCAGGTAGAGGCTGGGATTTATTAGCACCTATACATTTAAGGTCATGCTTCTTCATGTGTTCCATATCTAACTGGCATATTAAATCTCCACCCCAGGAGGATTTTTAGTGTTATAATGAGGGAAAAAGTTGGTGAAATTTCAGCACTGGGGGCCATCTTGGCACAGACTGGCTTAGTCCAGTCTTTACCAGTTTTCGTAGTAAGCGTCCTCATTTTGGTAAGCATCTTCCCTCTGCATTCCTGCAAGATATGCTACTGAAGAGGCATAGAGATTTAGCCCCTCCCTCCCTCCTTATGCAGGAAGCCAAAGAACACTGGATTTTGCAGTCAAAGTGGGGAGGACCTGAGTCCACTCCCTGCTCTGTCTCATACTCATCCAGAAAGTAAGATACCATGCAGTTATATTTGACACTTCTCTCTTCATCTTCCACATTAAATCAATTACTATACCCAACCAGTCAATTCCACCTCCTAAATATGTGACATTTCTGTATACATCTCTCCATCTCCACTATCACTCCTCAAATCCAAATTATAATTTTCTATTGCCTATGTTACAGGGTTTCTTTTCTTTCAGTGTTCACGGTTCTTGGTCACACTGCTTCAAAGAGTGAAGAGGCAGACCAGAGGAAGAGTGGTAGGCAGCAAAGCAGTTTGTTGAGTGATAGTATATCCCAAAAAGGAAGGGATCCGAGAGGGTTGCTACTGTAGTTTCCAAGTCTAGGGATTTTATGGGCTTGTTGCTGGCTGTTTTAATCTGATTAACCCTCCATGTGCCTGTCACCCAATCAGGCTTTTATCATCTATCAATCACCTGGGAAAGGCTGGAGGGCTCCTTTCAGCATGGTGTAAAATCTTTTTAGGGGTGGTTTCCTCTTGGGGTAGGGGCCCCTTGTTGCTGCCTGCCTTTCTTCTGACTATCCTTAATTACCTATATTTAATATTCTCCTGATTTCTCTCTTCTTTAGTCCCGCCTTCACCTCCACCAACTAAAATCCTTTTCACACATCAACCAGAGTGATCTGCTTGGAAAACACTTGTGATCCTGTCTTCCTGTTCCATTTGTTCAACCATTATTTAGTGTGTATCTTTAGTTGTTTTTAAAAGTAATTTCTACATCCAATGTGGGGATCAGACTCACATGCTCTACTGAGCCAGTCAGGCACCCCAGTGAGTATCTTTAATGTGCCAGACACTATTCTAGAAGCTAGAAATCCAGTGGTACACAAGGAAAATACTTCTTTTTACTCTTATGAAGGTTATGTATGATCTTGGCCACTGACTCACTTCTCCTTTACTCCCAGATTACTACAGTTTAGCCATACTGACTTGCTTTCTCAGAGCTTTTGAACATGTTTATTCCTATAAATTATACACGAATTTCAATACACTTTTCAAATTTAAGTTTATTTTTTTTGTTTTAAAGATTTTATTTGTCAGAGAGAGAGAGAGAGATAGAGTGAGCGAGCGCACAAGCAAGGGGAGAGGCAAGCAGAGGAAGAAGCTGAGAAAGGAGCCCAATGCAGGACTTGATTCCAGGACCCTGGGACCATGACCTGAACCAAAGGCAGATGCTTAAATGACTGAGCCACCTAGGTGTCACCAAATTTAAGTTTAAACGTCTATTGTTTAAAGAAACTCTCTGACTAGACTAGGTCCCTCTGTATTTTTCCTCTTAGACCTTTTCACAATGATAAATTTAAGTTTGTGCCTTGTCTAATGTCTCTCCAATTGATTCTCTTGTAATTCCCAGCATCTTGTATTCCCAGTACCTGGCACATATTAGGAGCTCAACTTGTTGGTTGAATGAATAAATGCATGTCCTGCTACATAGAGTGTTACCATATCTCTACAGTCAGGTGAACTGTAAGATTCAGAGGCCTCTTCTTAAAGGGAAAAACTAACAGGTCACACTTTAGATGCAGCCTCTCTTTGTCGTTATAAAATTCTAATGACTGGCTGAACCCACAGATTCCTTCCTTAGAGTATTATTGCTTTGGTAAGTAAAAACAAACAAAACACTCTCAAAATAGACATGTCACTTCAGGTACTTATTCAACAACTAACATTACTGAGTGCTTTACATTGTACTGACTTGGAAACTACGCTAGGAACTGCATATACAAAGAAAAAACATTTCCTTGAAGGAGGGCATTCCCGAGTTTTTACCTTAAAAACTGACAAATTCCTGAAAAGATGTATGAAAACAAACTGGGCTATTTGGACAACATTTTTCAATTAATTTATCTCATGTGCTGTCCTCGTTCAGATTTTCATCAACTGTCTGAATCATTACTTAGCCTTCCCAACTCCTTATTCATTTATTATTTATGAATTGTCATCATAGCATTCATTGTTTTTTAAAATATATCGATTTTATTGTCTGTTTAATCCTCATTAGAATGCAAGCCCCAGGGGTGCCTGGCTTGCTTAGCATGCAGTGCAAGCCCATCTTGATCTCAGAGTCTGAGTTGGAGCCCCACACTGGGGGGGTAGGAAAAAAAAAATCCAAATCCCATAAAGACAAGGATTTTTGTTTGATCATGATTGCATTCCCTGTGTCTGGAGCTCCGGAAGCCTAGAAAAATTTAAACACCTTTAACAGCCGTCAATACCTCTTTCTGCTTGACTTCCTCCATTCATTTATATATATTCTTTCCCTTTATGTGTGAGGATCTTTTGCTTCACGGTGTTAGTATATTGTATCTTCTTAACATGTCAGTTGCTTATATTTTTCAAGTATGTCTGTCTCAGTCACATTGTAAATGATGGCCCACCAAAGACCATTAGAGGCAGGAAAAACTTTAGAAAAAGGTACTTAAGGGCAGCAGACAGACACGCTGTGAACTCTAGGCTGTGGAGGAGCTAATGTTCTCACATGTAAGAAAGAGCACATCTACACTAGTCTTTCAAGCACCTTCTTAGGCTCTGAGCGGGAAGAGCACCAACATTTTCCAGGCGATAAGGCGGAGAACCACAACCACTATCTCGGGCATACAACTCAGCTTCACTCCCTCGCAGCTTCCATCCGGCCGCGAAAAATACTTCCGGCGTTCCGCTTTTTACGTGCTGAGTCATGGCTGAAGGCCACGCCCCAGGTGTGGAGGCAGAATACAAAAAATATATAATTGGGGGGGAAACTTAGAAATTCATTTTCTCCACTCGCTTCCCAGTTTTCTCATCAGGGGAATATTTTTTTAAGAGCCGCGGAGCATTATTCAGCGGCTACCTCACACCAACAGCACTTGTACGTCATAAACGCGGCGCAAGCCCTTTTCTTCCCGTCGTCCTCCGCGCCACTGTCTCCGCCTCTTCTTCCTCGCCCCGCCCACCCTGGGTTTCCAGGTGCTCCGAGAATCCGGCCCGGTCGCTTTGGTTCCTTTTATTCCCTGTTCCCATTGGTGGTTTGCATGAGCGTGACCTCTCTTCTTGCCTCCTGATTGGCTAGAATCAGCAGCGTCATCGCGGCCGGGAGGGCGGGGGTATGAGGGAAGCTGGCGTGAGGCACACCGGGTTGGGGGAGGGGTTCAGGCCTGTCCTCCCCAGCGGCTGCGGCAGCACCAGCGCCGGCCGCTGCCGCCTCTGGAACGCGGAGGAGGAGGAGCGGCTGGAGGAGTAGGAGGAGGAGGTTGTCCCTGGCGAGCGGGATGCTCATGGCTCCGGCTTGGTGGTGAATGTTGAGGAGAGTCACGGTTGCTGCAGTCTGTGCCTCCGGGAGGAAGTTGTGGTGTGAGGCCGGGCGGGAGCTCGCGGCGCTGTGGAGAATCCAAGCGCGGGGTCAGTGTGAAGACTCGGCTGCTGCCGGACCCTTTGCTATTCTGACCATGCCTGGAAGGAACAAGGCGAAGTCTAGCTGCAGCTGTCCTGACCTGCAGCCCAACGGACAGGATTTGGGCGAGAGCGGCCGGGTTGCCCGTCTAGGAGCTGATGAATCTGAGGAGGAGGGACGGAGGGGGCCTATTAATAATGCCGGAGACCCCGAGATCGTCAAGTCTCCCAGCGACCCCAAGCAATACCGGTGAGGGAGGAGGCTTGGACCGGGGAGGAGAGCCGGGGTGCGGGCCTCTCTGTTGCTGACGCCGTCACTTCTTGTCTCTGTTTCCCGAAGGAGCAACGGGGGCACACTTCCATCCCAAGTGCTTCTTGGGTGGAGGTGGCAAGGGCAATTAGGGTCTCCCATGTGGTTTCAGCTGGACAAGTGCAAAATCTTGGGTTCTACCAGGAATCAGGATGTCAGAATGGAAAGGGCTGTTCGAGTAATTTTGACATTCACCAAAGCAAGAATGGATGGTTCTCTGAGGAAGGCAAGCTGGATGGTGAGGGAGTCTTGGTATTATGTTATGAGGAAAGGTTGAAGGAGTTGGCAATTTTAATTCTGGAGAGGATATTTAAGGGGCATATTATCACTATCCAGAAATATTTTAGGTGCCCATGGCTGAAAGTGGGGTAAAACTAGTGGGTGGAAGTTGCTAGAGGATGGTATGGCCTTAGTAAAAGAACTTAGGCATCCTAGTTGGCCAAAATGAAGTGGCTTGTTTCCATGGGTTGGTCTTCATTTACTAGAATGGGGGATCTCTTTCAAGGTCTTGTTAGAGAGGACTTGGCTCTCAGTTGGGTGAGTCATAGAAGACTTGTGAGGTTTCTTCTAATCCTGAAATTGTCTACTTTTATGCTGGAATCCTCTGAACATCTTTAATTAAATTGGTGGCTCAATTCCCCACCTGAATATTTCTTTCAGAGGTAGCTTATTTCATAGAACGTTGTGACTGTGATGTAAAGAGAGATCATATTGTCCAACAGCTTCTTTTTCCAGGTTGAAGAAATGAGATCCATAGAGTTGGCTTCTTAGAATTACACAGCTGAGTAGCAGCTGATACTAAAACTGTCGGTTTGGCACCAAACCCAGTGCACCATTTACTGATTTTTATAATGTTCTTACTCATATTGGGTTAGAAGGTGAAGGATTCTAGATCCCAATTTCTTATAAGCCTCTATAGTGTTAGAGCGGGAAAGAACCTTGGAGGTAATCTTTTCTACTCAGCGTTGCTCCCACTTGACAAATGCCTGAAACTGAGGTCTAGAAAGAAGTGATTTAGCCCCAAGTTTAAGACTGGCCTAATTTCTCCTTTTCATGCCCAAGCCTAGAGATTAACAGAATACAGCTCTTTGTACTATTTTTTGTAGGTTGTAGGGTCAAGAGATATTTGTGGTGGGCTAAATTTTTTCTTTTTCTTGTCAAAGATGAGGATGGTTGCATTAGTAATATGTGAATGAGCAAATTGAAACCTTGATGAAAGGTGCTTACTTTGCAGATGAAATGTTGAGTAACAGCTTCAGTTTTTTCTGCCTATATAAAATTGTATATAACAGCTCATGTTTATAGAATATACCCTATGTGTCAAATACTGTTCTAACTGCTTTAGATATTTCATTTAATGACCTCATTTTGGTAAATTTATTTGACAAATGCTTAAGTTCTCCTGTGTGTCAGGTGTTGCACAATCTTAAATCTTTTCTAAAACTTGACTGAGTATATAACTTATTCTCAGTGCTGGCATACAAAAATGAGTAAGACAGACCCTGCCTTCAGGGAGCTTCCAATCTCGAAGACTGGCACACACGTTTAAAAAAAAAAAAAAAGGTAAAATTAGGACACTAATGTTTTGTAGAAACCATAATGGAAGTATATGCTAGATATATTGGGGAGTAATATAAGGAGTTACAGACTACCTTTAGGGGGAAAATTAAGAAAGACTTAAAAGGAGAGGTAATACTTCAGGGGTATTCTTTGAATATATTGTTGCATTTCTATTTTGATGTGGTCTTTTATCAAATCATTGTTCTTCTTAGTGTCAGTTCTTATTTTAAAGTGAATGAAGTTGGTTAGAACAACAGTGTTTTCCAGCAACTTTCTCCTTTCAAAAAGCAGGTCCGTTTCTATCTATCTTACATACTACAAGTTTCAATTAGACTTAAAATGAAAAGTTTTGTTCCTTTAAAAAAAAAAAAAAAAAAAAGCATGGAGCCCAGTGCAGGGCTTGAACTCATGACTGTGAGGTCAAAACCTGAGTTGAGATCATGAATTGCACCCTTAACGGACTGAGCCACCCCAAGATTCTGTGACTGTAGAATAAAGTTGGAAAACCTCCATACTAGACTGTCTTTAAAGACTTATCTAACTTAAAGTGAAATTCTGTGAGTTTTTGTAGTCAGAAACAGACGTGAGGCATTTATAGCCCAGAGAGCTGAATTATCCTTCCAGGACCCTCTCAGATGTTATCTCTGTGAAGTTTTTAAATGTAGATCCAATTCCTCCTTTCACTGTATTTCAGTAGGATTTTGTACATGGTCTATTGTATGATGGTCTATATCCATCATATTATGATTATGTGTCTTTTGAGTGTGTGAATAAGCCCCAGAGGCAGATCTGAGTAAAAGAATATTATGGGGAAATAAAGACTGGAAAGATTTGTATACCAGTCTGCATTTATTAAGTAATAGCCTGTGGAATTTTACTTATGTATATGTATAATTTGTATTCAGCTTTTTTGAAATGTTAAACGTACCTGAAGGACATCCATTCTGTTTTTTTAGGGATCTGTATAAGTGGTAAATGTTGATTTCCTTCTCATCTGCAGGAGTTAAGGGACTTCAGGTTGGAAACTACTGTTCAAATCTTTATTGGTATAAAGTGGAAACTAGAAGGACAGAATTATTTACTTCAGTCTAAATAGTAAATTATTTTAATAATGAAGAGCAGTTAGAAAGTTTGGATTGACTTAAATGAGTATAAAACACTGGGGCACCTGGCTGGCTCAATCTGTGAAGCATGTGACTCTCGATCTTGGGATTGTGAGTTCGAACCCCATGTTGGGTATAGAGATTGTTTAAAAATAAAAATTTATTTTTTTTAAGCTTTTATTTATTTGTCAGAGGGGGGGGGAGCACAGGGGGAGTAGCACGCTCCCCACTGAGCAAGGAGCCTGACAAGAGAAACCTGATCCCAGATCCCTGGGATTCTGACCTGAGCCGAAGGCAGACGCTTAACTGACTGAGCCACCCAGGCTTCCCCAAAGTAAAATCTTAAGAGTATAAAACATTTTCCATGTTTAACCAGTTTGTAAAAAGTCCTGTGTTTTTCTGTGGGGAAGGGGAGAAGAACAATATGAAAAGTCTTACAAGCTTCTGAAGGGCAAGCTCTTTTATTTTAAATTTTGTTCAGACTGTTACAAGTGAGAGGTTGGTTATCTTAATAAATTCTCAATATACCATAGAAAATAATGAATGTGTACTGAATAAGGTACAGGTTATTTCTGAATGTTGTTTACTATTATATGCTGATGAATAGAAGGATGTTCACAATCCAAGTGAATATATGCTGGCTTCCCAAAGTTAAGAGTGGGGTGACACACTTCTGAGTGTCACTTAGGCAAATCTCAGAAATCAGAATATACATCAGATAACATTTTCTTTTGTATTGGATGGGAAGAACGTGGGTTTATTTCTTGATCTTTTCACCTAAAACCGCCTGGAATAGTGATGCTTTTTGCTTTTTTTTTTTTTTTTTGTATATGAGACAGCAGTTACAAAACACCTTATTGGTAAGATTATAGAATCTGAGAGCTACAAAAGAAATCACGTACTTACATTTATGTAAATTCTAGAAACTTGACACCGTCCAACCCCTTGTTCTGACACCTGAACTTAAAACTTGATGTCGATTGTTCCTTCTTAGTCTTGTAGAGACAAATTCCTTGTGAGATTTGAGCTCCGTTAACAAAGTAAGTGCGTCTATGCTTGAAACACATTAAATCTTCTGAATACTATTATGACTTTAATAAATGTATCTTTGTTACAATTCCTTAGACTGATTTCTTCAATGTGGACTGATGGGCTGGTAAGAATAGGAAGAACATTTTTAACTAAAATGTTTCTTTTGGAAATAATATTTAGCATTAAAAAGATCTCTAGCCCATTAAAAAGAATTCTAGTTCATTTAGACTCCTGGTGGAGTTAGGGAACAGATACTGAAGCACAAATGCATTAAATTTAATAGGTGCTAGAATGTATAAAGTATGGCATTGTTAGTCCTTTGTGTATCTAGTTTTCCATCATTAGTTATGTGACCTTGAGCACATTGATCTCTCTAAGGCTGAGGACCTTTAAGGACACAGAAGAGGAGCAACTCACAAATCATTGAAGTTGAAAAGGAACAGTCAGGGAGCAGGAGGAAATGCTAGTGTTCTCTCCCCATCCTTTTTTCAAAAGTGAGGAGCCATTGGAGGAAGAATGCTTTAAGTATTACATTATTAGATTATTCTGACAAGTCAAGTAATGTAAGAACTGAGAACAGACTTGTGGAGACCCAAGAAATTATTTGGCCCAGATGAAAGCAGTTTCAAAGGAATGGTAGGGAGGCAGAAGCTAGATTGCAGTGAGTTACAAAATGAGAAATTTTAGATAGATATTTCTGAAGAAGTTTGGTTTTAAAGGGGAGGGGCTGAGGAGGTTTTAGGATGAAGTATTATTATATGGGGTCAAGGGAGAATTTTTTCAAGACAGAAGAGACATGAGCACATTTATTGCCTGAGGAAAAACGGAATCAGTAGAGAAAGAGGTTGAATATACAGAAGACAATAAAGGGAACAAGATCCTTAAGATGATTGTGAGGTGGCGGGGTCAAGAGTATAAGGGGATTTGTTTTAGAGAAATAGAAAATCTCTGTTGAAAATGGAGAAAGGTGTAATGAAGAGTATGGATGCAGGCAGTTCGGTGTTGAAAGCATTGCTTTATAGACTTCTTTCCCTCGCAAAGTAGGCACTGGAGTTTACGTAAGTGGTTTTTTAAGAAGTTGTGGGGGAAGTGGTAGGAAACAGAGGAAGCCTTTAGTGGTAAAGATTGAAATAGCTAATGTAGAGAATAGGTGAAGTATATTTGGGAAATAACTAAGAGAAGCTGTGGGTTCTTGATATGAAAATGACATAAGTAAACCAGTGTTTTTAGATTAATCTAAAGATAGTTTAGATCCATAGGATGAGGCAAGACTGGTGTAAGGGGTAGTTATAGGGTTGCTTGGGTGGCTCAGTTGGTTAAGCGTCTGCCTTTGGCTTAGGTCACGATCCCAGGGTCTTGGGATCAAGTCCCACATCGGGCTCTCTGCATAGTGGGGAGCCTGCTTCTCTCTCTGCCTCTGCCTGCCACTCCCCTTGCTTGTGCTCTCTGTCAAAAAAATAACTTAAGATCTTAAAAGGTAATTACAATTGTGTATTGAATGTGTGCACTGATATATACTACTTTTTCTCTAATTAACATATTCCTTTTTTACTTTTTTTTTCTTTCCCCATATTAACTCAGTTTAGCTAGGCTAACAACCCATGAGACCATGCCCTCTTGTTCACTTAGTGTCCAGCACATAGTAAGTTCTCAAATAATATTTGTAGAATGTATAATTGTATGACTGGTCGTATGCTAGGTGTTTTCATGGAACTCTTGGAGATATTCTGCCAGAAATTTTTTATTTTTATTATTTATCTTTAAGATTTTATTGATTTATTTGAGAGAGAAAGCGAGAGCTCGCTAGTTGCGGGGAGAAGCAGAGGGAGAGGGAGAAGCCGACTCCCTGCCGAGCAGGGAGTCGAGCTGGCCTGGGGGCTGGTTACCAGGACCCCAGGATCATGACCTGAGCCAAAGGCAGATGCCCAACTGAATGAGCTACCCAGGCACCCCAGAATTTATTTATTTATTTAAAGATTGTATTTATTCGTATGACAGAGAGCACAAGCAGAAAGAACAGCAGGCAGAGGGAGAGGCAGGCTTATTGCTGAGCAGGGACCCCGACGTGGGGCTTGGCCCCAGGACCCTGGGATCGTGACCTGAGCTGAAGGTAGATGCTTAGCCGACTGAACCACCCAGGCGCCCTCCAGAAATTTTTTAGATTAAATTTTTAGATTAAAACAAAATTGATATTCAAGGAAAACAGTATGAATGCGTAGGTTACAGAAGAAAATATAAATTATACAAGTAGTAATGTGTATAGTAATAATTGTAGTGTATTTAATTCATGTAGAAGCTTGTGAAGCTTGGCAGCTAGTTAGCAATCAAATGTTAGTTATCATTTTACTATGTTCCCAATTAATATTTGCAGCACTGTAATAGCAAAAAATCAGCAATTTTATTGTCCATTAGTTGGCTAAAGATTAGGTTATTATATAATGACAACAATATGTAGCCATTAAAAAAGAGATAGTTTTATATATTAAAATGGAAAGATGTCCTGTGTTTTATTGTTGAATGAAAACAGCTGGTTGCTACCCAAAATACATTGTATCATTCCGTTTTTAAAAGGAAAAAATAACACCTCCCATTATATGTTTACCTAAAATACAATTTTTTATGTTTAGATATGCACGGAGATAGGAATGATAGTAAGCTTATTTCTCAAGGGAAAGGTGAGAGGAATTTGACTTGTATTATTTCCTTTTTAATAATGAGAAAAGATCAGTCAGTAAATAAAAGTATTGTATGGTCATTGTAGGAAATTTAGATAGTGAAAAGAAAATTTTAAAAAATCCCTCTAATCATTCCATTCAGCGTTAACCATTTGTAACTATATTTTTATAACCTTTATTCCTATGCATTTATAATTTGTGTGTGTGTGTATATATGTGTGTGTGTGTGTGTGTATATATATATATATATTTAATTGAAGTATACTTGACATATAAGTTTCAGGTGTACAACACAATGATTTGCAAATTATCTGTTGTCATATGCTCATCATTATAAATCACCACACAAAATTGTTACAGTATTATTGACTGTATTCCCAATGGTGTACTTTTCTTCCCTGTGACTTACTTATTTTATAACTGGAAGTTTGTACCTCTTAATTTCCTTTACCTATTTTACCTGTCCCTCTACAGTCTCCCATCTGGTGATCAGTAGTTGTTCTTTATGAGTCTGTTTTTCTTTGTTGTTGTTTTATTGTACAGATTCCTTATGTAAGTGAAGTCATATGGTATTTGTCTTTCTCTGACTTATTTCACTTAGTATACTACTGTGGTTCCATCCATGTTTTCACAAATGGCAAGATTTCATTCTTTTTCATGACTGAGTTAATATTCCATGTGTTTGTATACCACATCTTTATCCATTCATCTATCAGTGGGTACTTAGGTTCCTTCCATATCTTGGCTGTTGTAAGTAATATTGCAGTAAATACAGGGGTGTGTATATCTTTTTGAATTAGTGGTTTCATTTTTTCTTGGGTAAATACCCAGAAGTGGAATTGCTGGATCCTATGATACTTGCATTTTTAGTTTTTGGGGAAGCTCTATACTGTTTTCCGTCGTGATTGCACCAGTTTACACACACACTAATAGTGCACAACAACTCCCTTTTCTCCACATCTTTGCCTCGTTACTTCTTGTCTTTAGCTATTCGGACTGGTGTGAGGTGGTTTCTCACTGGGTTTTAATTTGTGATTAGTAAGCATCTTTTCATGTTTCTATTGGTCATGTGTATGTTTTCTTTGGAAACATGTCTATTCAGGTCATCTGCCCATTTTTAATCAGATTATATTTTGGTGTTGACTTGTATGAGTTCTGTATTTTGGGTGTTAACCCTTTATTCAATATATCATTTGCAAATACGTTCTCCCATTCAGGAGGTTGCCTTTTCATTTTGTTAATCGCTTCATTCTCTGCAAAACCTTTTTAGTTTGATACAATTCCTATTTATTTTTGCTTTTGTTATCCCTTACGTGGGTAAACATATCCAGAAAAGTATTGCTAAGGTTGCTGTGCAAGAGATTACTGCTTGTGTTTTCTTTTGGGAGTTTTATGGTTTTAGGTCTTACATTTAGGTCTTTAATCCATTCTGAGTTTATTTTTGTGTATGGTGAAAGAAAGTGGTTAAGTTCCATTCTTTTGTATGTAGCTGTCCAGTTTTTCTGCCACCATTTATTGAAGAGACTGTCTTTTCCTCATTGTGTATTTTTTCCTTCTTTGTCATAATCATATAAGTGTGTATTGGTTTATTTCTGGGCTCTCAATTCTATTCCATTGATCTATGTGTCTGTTTTGTACCAGTACCATACTGTTTTGATATACATTTAAAAAAATAGTCATGAACATTTTCTTATTGTTTCTCAATATACTTTGTCTGCCTAGTGGTCCATTGTGTAGGTATACGATAATACTGTAATTTAATCATTACTATTTTAAAAGATAGATTGTCCAATTTTCTTTACCTAAGAAGCCTATTTATTCCCTACAGAGTCTTTTGGGAGTGAACCCAATCATAATGAATTTGGTAGGTATGTAGGGTAACCTCTGGTGATCTGGTCTGTTTCAAGGATATTCTCTAAATGGGAGACCTGGTAGGCAAGAAGATTGGTTTATTCTGGGACTTCCACTCTGACATAGACCTCATATTCATACTGTTTCCCGGAGTGAAGTCAGTGCAACTCACAGGAAGTTGAGTAGATTAAAGGCCCTTTATTATAGTCCTTTCTAGTATTGGGGTGGGGAAGTGGTGGCTGGAAGGGCTCAATTACATGGTTGGACCAGAATTTAACTGTTTTAAAAAGGTTTGGAAGTAGACTGTAGTTTGAAGAGTTAACTTGGTCCTTTGGAAAGGTGTTTATAGAGTATTTTTATTACTGAAACCAACAGTAATATTGCTTCTCCTAATACTAATAACTGTATTTGTTGAGTTATTAGTAAATAATTGTATTTGTTGCTTACTATTTGTTGCTTATTATTACTAAATAATAACTGTATTTGTTGCTTACTATGTACTAGGTCCTGTTCTAAGGAGTTTATGTAGATTACCTCATTTAATCTTTGCAGTAACCCTATTAGATGGTGTTCTTATTACATGATAGCCTAAAATTTGTTCTGTGAAAACACATTCTGAGCAGGTACAGACACTGATTAGTATAAATGGATTGTGTTCTCTCATTCGGTTCCTTCCAAGCAGACTTCTTACCAGGGCAGATAAGCTCCGAGACCCTCAATTTTTGTTTTTTTCCTAGCTCTGTTTCTGTTGTGCTGTTTTGTACTCTTTCTCTTGCCACATTGTACTCTTTGGTCATGTTTGCCTTGTGAGTTGAAGCATTACTTCCTTTGTGAGTCCTTTTATGTATGTATGTATGTAATCTCTGTGACCAAGAGTTGCATGCTGTCCTGACTGAGCCAGCCAGATGCCCCTTGTGAATCCTTTCTGACTCTTCCTTCAGTCCTATCCTCCCACATTTGAGTTATTTACTCCTTTATGTACCCCTGTAGCCATTTCTTTCAAGCTGTTTTATATTTTTATAAGTTAAATTTATCTTTCCCCCTTATTCTGAAATTTTTGTCTCTTGGAATCTTACATGCCTTTTCTTCTGTTACTCATAAGTCACGTGTCTGTACCTCTTTAAGACTCATCGCTCCATTTTTGCACTACCCATCCCCTTTATCGATACTATCCATCAATTATTCTAACAATTTTTCCCCTTTCATTTTGCATCATCCGTTTTCCCCTTTCACTGGATCATTTCTTTGAGTACACAAATATGTTTTATTGTTCCTGTCTTCAGGGAAAAGATATTATTCCATATCCCCTCTGAGTTACACCCTTCCAGCTACTCAAGTTTCTTGGTTTTCTTTATAGCAAAGCTTGTTATAAGAATTGTCTGTATTTGGGGCATCTGGGTGGCTCAGTCAATTGAGCCTCCAGCTCATGGTTTCGGCTCAGGTCATGATCTCATGGATTGTGGGATCGACTGGAGCTTCATGCTCAGCAGGGAGTTTGCTTGAAGAATTTCTTCCTCTGCCCTTCCCCTATTCATGCATGTACATCTGTATGCTCTCTCTCATAAATAAATCTTAAAAAAAAAAAAAAAAGAATGGTCTGTACTTGAAATTTGCAGTTTATTTATTCTCATTATATCTTTTTTTTGCGAATGTCCATTTTAATTTGTAATTTTTTTTCATTTAATGTATGATTTATATCTTTCATTGACATTAATATGTTCCACAGCATCATTAAAAATTTTTTTATTGATGTATAGTTGACACTCACATTATTTCTTCTTTTTTTTTTTTTAAAGATTTTATTTATTTATTTGACAGAGAGAGATCACAAATAGGCAGAGAGGCAGGCAGAGAGAGAAGGGGAAGCAGGCTCCCTGCTTGATCCCAGGACCCTGAGATTATGACCTGAGCCAAAGGCAGAGGCTTTAACCCACTGAGCCACCTAGGTGCCCCAACACTCACATTATTTCTTGAACTCAGAGTGGTATTTTGCCATTATTGCTGTATCAAAATAGCTGTTTTCAAGATCACCAGTATCCTTTACAGTTGGTTAGTTCTCATGTTCTTATCTTACTTGGCCTTTCAGTATTGTATGACATGGTTAATCATTCTTTTCTTGAAATGCTTTTTTCAGATGGCTCCCAGGTCAATCAATACTGTTCTTCTTCTCTTTCTGCTTCATTCAAAAATTCATCCATATGAGGATTCCTCCTTATCTCCTTGACCTCTAAATTTTGGAGTGCTGAGGCCTCAGTCCTCAGACCTATTCCCTGTTTTCCTTTGCTCTCAGTGTTATCTCATTCAGTTTCATTGGCTTTAAATAGCACCCTATATAAAGTAACAATTCTACTCAGGTTTTCAATCCCTATACCCTTTCTTACGGCTATGTTTCTTCATAACACTTATTGCCATTTGATATACTATATATTTACCGGTTTTTCAGAACAAGGAGTTTGTTTTGTTCACTGCTGTATCCCCAGTGCCTAGATTATTAGTGCCTGTCTCATAGTCTTGCTTATATCTCTGACTCCATCCTTTTCTCCTCTGGCCTGATTGTTATATAAAGATACGTTTTTCAGTCTTTTTTTTTTTTATCATTTTATTTCTCACTTTTGTTTCAGATAAGAAAATTTTTTTTTTAACATTTTATTTATTTGTTTGAGAGAGAGACCACAATCCAGAGGTGGAGGCAGAGGGGGACAAGCAGGGCTTGATTCTAGAACCCTGGGATCATGACCCGAGCCAAAGGCAGATACTTAACCGAATGAGCTACCAGGCACCCCTAGAAAAATTTTTTTTTAGGAAATAAAACCATACCAATACAGTTGAAATTCTTTATAATTGCTTCTCCCATTTCACTGCCTACCCTCTTTTCACAGTATTACTATCTAAATTAGATATATATACCATTCCTATGTAAATTTTTATACTTTTTATCAAATAAACATTTACCTGTAAACACTATATATTGTTTTAAGACATATAAAAAGAAGTTGTCATAGTAATGTCTCATAACCTGCTTTTTTTTTTTTTTTTGGTTTAACTTTGCTTTTGAGATTTGTCAGTGCTAATAAGTATAATACTCTGTTAAATGCTGTTTAATAATATCTTATATGAATACATCATAATTTTTCTATTTTCCTATTACTGGTTGTTTAGCTTATTCCCAGTTTTCTGTTTTTTTTTTTTTTTTTTTTTTTTTTTTATTTTTTCTCCACTTTTTTTTTTTTTTTTTTTTTTTGTTTTTTTTTTTTTTTTCCCGTTTTTTGTTTTTTTTTTTTTTTTTTTTTTTTTTTAATGATTATGCCACCATTTATCTTTTCTCTGATAGTTGGACATTTAAATTGTTCCCAGTGTTCAGTGAACATTTTATACATGACTCCTTGGGTACACATTTGAGAGTTTGTATATTAATAATTGAAACAACTCATTTTTTTTTTTTTAAGATTTTATTTACTTATTTGACAGAGAGAGATCACAAGTAGGCAGAGAGGCAGGCGGGGTGGGGGGGAAGCAGGCTCCCTGCTGAGCAGAGAGCCAGATGTGGGGCTCGATCCCAGGACCCTGAAATCATGACCTGAGCTGAAGGCAGAGGCTTTAACCCACTGAGCCACCCAGGTGCCCCGAAACAACTCATTTTTAACTAGATGTTGCCAAAGTCCTCTTCTAACTGGCTGTACCATTTTACATTTATGCCAATAGAGCATTAGGGTTCCTCCTCCTGTACCTTTCTACCAACTCTTGATATTGTTAGATTTAAAAATTATTGAGAATCTGATCTGTAGGAAACATTCTTCTTTTCTTTCTTTCTTTTTTTTTTTTTAAAGAGAGAGAGCAGGTGTGTGAGCACGAGTGGAGTGGGAGGGGCAAAGGGAGAGAGAGAATCTTAAGTGGACTTCATTCCCTGTGCAGAGCCCAGCAAGGGGCTCAGTCTCATGAGCCTGGGATCATGACTTGAGCAGAAATCAAGAGTCAGATCCTTAACCTGACTGAGCCACCCAGGTGGCTATTTTTCTCTTCTAAAAAGTCCTTTTGTTTGCATTTTCTCTTATTACTAATAAGATCAAGCATTATTTCATGTTTCCTGTCCTTTGGATTTCTCCTTTTATGAACTGCCTATTTTGGGGGGAGGGTGTTTTTCCTTTTCCTCTTTAAAATGGACTTGCGGGGCGCCTGGGTGGCTCGGTTGTTAAGCATCTGCCTTTGGCTTGGGTCATGATCCCAGGGTCTTGGGATCAAGTACCTCGTTGGGCTTGCTGCTTTGTGGGAAGCCTTCTCCACCACCCCCCCTCCACTCCCCCTGCTTGTATGCCTTCTCTTGCTGTCTCTCTCTGTCAAATAAATGAATAACAATAAAAATTGACTTTTAAGAATTCTTTATATATTTTGAATCCTTTATTGGTTATTTGAGTTGCAAATATATTCTCTAAGTCTATATAGCTTTTCTTCACCCTTTGTTTATAAAGTCTCAAAATTTAATCAGGTTTTTTCATCTTTATGGTTTATGCTTTTTTCATCTGATTTATTTTCTTCTAGAAGTTTTACAGTTTTTTTTTTTTATATTTGGCTATGGACCTAATTTTATTACTATTGTATAAAAATACATACAACCAGTTGTCCAAGCACACCTTTTGAAGTCTATATCCCAGAAGTCACCAAGTGTTTTCTGTAAAGTGCTGCATAACAAACATTTTTGTTAGGTTTTGGCAGTCAAGAGGCAAAATTTAAAGACATGTACGTACTTTTATAACAAGGAAGAAAAATTTCCACAATTTTTTTAGATTTCTGCAAATTTTAAATAAAATTTTTGTTAAGTTCAAAATATAGTAATAGTACTTAAAAATAATTATGTATTTGAGAGAGAGAAAAAACGAGCAGGGAGAAGGGGCTAAGGGAGAAAGAGAGAGAGAAGCAGACTTGCAGGAGCCTGATGTGGTGTTCAGTCCCAGGACCTGGAGATGATGACCTGAGACGAAGGCAGACCCTTAACTGACTAAGCCACCCATGTGCCCTGTAATAGTACTTTTTTGATAATACAGATAAACTAGTGAGAAGAGTAGAATTCTTTTTATTGGGATAACTTTTTTGTGGTGGTTCAGTGTTTCTCATTATCAAAGTTGATTGTGACTGTTCATCTGTTAATACTGGTTTGTAATGAGACTTTACATATTTCATCTTTGAAAATGTGTTTTCGTCCTGACAGGTACTGTTAAATATTGATGTCAGTCCATTGAGTATATGCTTTTAATTCAGTATATTCATTGTTTGGGGGGCATTTACAGAATTCTTTTAGATTCTTGTGATGTTTTTGCTCTTTAGCATGTCATTACGTTTTAGATTAATCATTTTTTTAAAGCGTAATTAAAGAGAATCTCCTTTGTTTGGAAAACTTTCGTATTGGATGTGCATCCTTTCCCACAAATATTAATGTTTCACCTTTTTAAAAAATGATTTTATTTATTTATTTAACAGAGAAGAGCAGGAAAACATAAGCGGGGGGAGCTGCAGAGGGAGAGGAAGAAGCAGGCTCCCTGCTGAGCAGGGAATGGGTACAGGGCTCTATCCCAGGACCCTAGGATCATGACCTGAGCTGAAGGCAGTTGCCTAATCAACTGAACCACCCAGGTGCCCCTCACTTCTGATTGAAAATTAGGGGGAAACTCCTCAATTAGATGGAGTCTTTGTACGGTTAAAAGGACTTTGAAATAGGGAAATTTCTTTTATGCTTGCACCAAGGTCTGAAAAACATTGTTGGAACTATAGTTTGCTTGGAAAATGTAACTGTTGCAAATTTGTGTGGTAATGGAGATAGGGCTTCTTGTTTTAACCTTTGACAGCATAGGAAGTATATAAAGCAGCTTGCCATTATGGGTGATTCAGATAACATTAGTTGCTGTTGAAATGACTTTACCATAAGATGTTTTGCCTAAGTGCTATTTTGTAATTTAGGGTTGAATTCATTAAGAAACACTATGGAGTCTTTAGGAAAAGCTAATTTCCAAAGCTATTTGGTGTTTGACAGTAGTGGTTGAAGGCTGTTCTTTTTCAGAAAAATTTCAGTCTTGTCTTGAAACTCAAAAATTGCAATAAAATGTTCCCATTGCTAAGCCATCAAACCTCTCTATAGTAAGGTAATTCAAGATATTTAGCTTCTGTTTCTGAAAAAAAATTCATGGAATTGATCATTGTAAAATCTATTAAGAGTAAATGATATTACTGTTTCACTAATACATGATAGATTCAAATATTTTCTCTAAAGTACTGCTGATGAATAAGACTGAATAATCATAATCATAGGCTTTGAAACCCCTCACAAAAGGTGAATTTGTCCAACTAAATCTTTTTTTCCTGCTCCACACAAATTTTTACCAACAGTATTAGTAGTATGTATTAGATTCCACTTCGAGTTGTAGTTCATTCATGTTTTCTCAAGCTCTTTGAAAATATTCTTTTTTTTTTTTTTTTAACAGACTATATTTATTTATTTGACAGAGAGAGATCACATGTAGGCAGAGAGGCAGGCAGAGAGAGAGGGGGAAGCAGGCTCCCCCCCCACCCCAGCAGAGAACCCAATGCGGGACTTGATCCCAGGACCCTGAGATCATGACCTGAGCTGAAGGCAGCGGCTTAACCCACTGAGCCACCCAGGCGCCCCATCTTTGAAAATATTCTTATAGGGGCGCCTGGGTGGCTCAGTCAGTTAAGTGTCTGCCATCTGCTCATGTCATGATCTCAGGGCCCTGGGTTCAAGCCCTGAATTGGGCTCTCTGCTTAGCAGCGAGTCTGTTTCTCCCTCTGCCTTTGCGGTCTCTCTTACTTTCACTCTCTCTCAAATAAATAAATAAAATCTAAAAAAGAAAAAGAAAGAAAGGAAGAAAATATTGCCTCCCAACCCCTGGCAACTATCATTCTACTTTATTTCAGTGAATATAACTGCTCTAGGTAACTCATGTAAGTGAAATCATACAATATTTGTCCCTTTGTATCTGGCTTACATCATTTAGCATATATTCAGAATTCATCCATGTTGTAGCATATGTCAGAATTTCCTTCCTTCCTTCCTAAGATTTTATTTGTCAGAGAGCGCACAAGCAGAGGGAGAAGCAGGCTCCCCACTCAGCAAGGATCCCAATGTGGGACTTGATCCCAGGATCCTGGGATCATGACCTGAGCCAAAGGCAGATGCTTAACCAACTGAGCCACCCAGGAATCCTGATTTTTCTTTCCTTTTTAAAGGAATAATATTCCATTGTATGTATATACCACATTTTGTTTATCCATTCATCTGTTGACAGACATGTTTGCTGCTTTTAGCTATTGTGAATAATGCTGCTATGAGCATTGATTTCCAAATCCTATTTGAGTCCTTGCTTTAAATTCATTTGGATATATATCTAGAAATGGTATTGCTCAACCATTTGCATTCTCCTAGTATATTAATATTGCTGTGTAAAAATCTACCTTACAATTTAAGTAACTCAAAGCAACAATGATTTATTATTTCTTAAAATTCTATGGACTAACTAGGCACTTTTTGTGCCTCGGGTCACTTACATGACTGCATTCATTTGATGCATTGGGTGGTCTGAGAGTACCTAGGATGGCTTTAGTCACATGTTTGGGCCTTGGTATGGACAACAAGAAAATGGGCCTTCTCTCTGCTCACAATCTCTTTATTTAGTGTGGCTTGTATTACTTCATGTGACAGCTGAGTCCCAAGAGAATAAAGGCAGAAGTTGTACGACATCTTGGGGCCTAGACTTCAGAACTTACTCATCAATTTCACCACAATGTATAGGACAAAATGTACACAGCTAGCCTGGATTCAGTGGGTAGGGAGAAAAAAGACTAGCCAGGTTAATACCTGGGCCATTATTAAAATGATCAGTCACGACTAATAACCGAACAGCTCTTCCATAATGAAGGAACCTTGAGAAATGGGGAAGGACTGCCGTTTGGGGAGCAAAATGTATTTCTGGTGAATCTTAAATGGGGTGGCTTGGTATTATGTTTTAACAAGTAAAGAGGCCTATGGGTTTTTTGAGCTTGGATATTTGCAGGAACTATATTTAATCACGCAGGGTTTTGTTTTGTTGTTGTTGTTCTTTTTAACTGTTGTATGGTTAGCTTTAAACTGATGCAGCTTGGGCAAGAAGGCCTTAGTTGACTCAGTAGGTCATACAGCTTTAGTATGTGGGCTGTTTTAACTTCAGAGCTGCAACTGGCCTAGAATTATAGGCAGTGCCAAACAGGTTTTTTGTTTTTTTTTTTTGTTTTTTTAAATTCATCAGTGGTAAGTGTATAGCTATAGTTTGTTCATTTTCATATCCCCTTGTATAATTATGTCTCAGTTTTTGCATCCATTCCACTGTCATTGGTTATTTATTTTTGCTATTTCTTTCTTTTTTTTTTTTTTAACATTTTACTTATTCATTAGGGATTTGATTTTTTAGAGCTTTTTTGGGCATAACAATACTTAATGCTTTTATTGATTTCTTGAGCCAGGCCTGCAGTTTTAAACTGCAGAGATGTCTAAAATTACAAATGTGCTGTAGAGTAATTAATGACTAAGGCACTAGACTTAAATTGGTTATTCCAGTTCTAGACAGTGCTAAATCTGTTTAGGTTAAAGGAGGGTATCTGGGAGGGCTTACTTTGTAGCTTTGTAACTTGTCATCACCCTCCCCATCTCTACCATGTGGTCTCAAGTATTTTAGATTTAAATATGTGAGCTCTTAACTGGTAATTTTAGTGACTGAAAGTGGGTTTCTTTTAAAAAGGTAGCTTATTAAGGAACAAATAAAAATGTATACTTTATTATAGAGAGAACAATACCGTACTCTTGATTCTTGGATATGGTTTGAAAAATCTACTTTGGTCTTTTGTGTCAGTATAGGAGCAATGGGAAAATGAAACCAAATAAAGGAGGACAGATTAAGCTAGAGGAAGAGAAGTTTTCTTAGAGAAAGACCAACATCTTCTATACATATAAGTATTTGAGGCTACATGGTTTGGGGGGGAAAGTAGCAACCAAGTTATGTAATTACAAAGTTAGCACCCAGGTATCCTCTTCTGACCTAAAATGATTTAGCACTATCTATCTAGGCCTAGAAATAGCAATTTAAGGCTGGAACCTATGTCACTGTTTTCTCTCTGTATATAAAAATGAGGTCTTGAAGGCTATATAGTATGCCGTGTAATGGCTGGCTATACGATAATTTATTCGCACATTCTTCTATCTGTGGACAGTTGGGTAATTTCCAGTTTTCTCTGTCAAACGTTGCTTCAGTGAACACTCTGGACATATTTTTGTACATGTATGTGAATATTTCCACGAGATACCTAGAACTGAAATTACTGGGTTAAAGGTATGCAGAGTTTACATTTAAAAAAAGGTATAACCATATTTCTGTATAAAAACACTATACCAGTTGAGATTTATAAGCAGAGAATATTCTCTGAGAATATTCTCTCCCCTTGTCAGTATTGGATAACGTTAATTTTAATTTATTTACTTAGCTAATTTGCTGGATGAAAAATATTTTATAATAAATTATATTTATTTATAAAATAAAAATATTTTAATTTGATTCTCTTTGATTTCTAGTGAGTTTTAGCGTCATTTCATTTTTTGGCTGTCTTGTATTTCTTCTTGAGATGTTTGTATACCTTTTTAAAACCTGTTTTCATTGGTTTTCTTTCTTTGCTCATTAATGTGAAAGAACTTTTATATAATGTTAATCTTTTCTCTCAGTGCAGGCATACCTTATTTTACTGTGCTTTGCTTTATTGCACCTCACTGCTATTGCATATTTTTTACAGATTGAAGGTTTGTGGTTATTGTTTGTCAAGCAAGTCTGTCAGCACCATTTTCTAGCAAATGCTCCTCTGTGTCTCTGTGCCCTATCTTGGTAATTCTCACAGTATTTCAGGCTTTTTCATTATTATTATATTATGGTGGTCTGTGGTCAGTTATCTTTGATGTTACTATTGTAATTGTTTCAGAATGCCACAAAGTGCAGCCATACAAGATGGCAAGCTTAGTCGATGAATGTTGTGTGCATTCTGATTGGTCCACTTACTAGTCATTCCCCTATCTCATCTCCTCCCACTTGGGCTTTCCTGATCCCTGAGATACAACAATATTGAAATTAGGTCAGTTAATACCTCTACAGTAAGTGTACAAGTTAAAGGAGGAGCCGTGTCTCTCACTTTAAATCAAAAGCTAGAAACAATTAATTTTAGTTACTGAAAGCTAGACTTCTTGAGCCAGTTAGCCAAGTTGTGAATGCAATAAAAGTACTACTTCAGCAAATACACAAATGATAAGAATGATAAGAAAGCAAAAACAGCCTGTTATGTAGAAAATTTGAGTGTTCTGGATAGAACATTTTTTCCTTAAATCAGAGCCTAATCCAGAACAAGGCCCTAACTCTCTTCAGTTTTATAAAGGCTGAGAGAGGTGAGGAAGCTGCAAAAGAAAATTTTGAAGTTAGCAGAGGTTGGTTTATGAGGTTTAAAGAAAGAAGCTGTCTCCATAAGATAAAAGTGCAAGGTGAAGGGGCGCCTGGTGGCTCAGTTAGTTAAGTATCTGCCTTCTACATGATCCCCGGGTCCTGTGATTGAGCCCTGTGTCATTGTTCAGGCTCCCTGCCCAGCAGGGGAGTCTGCTTCTCTCTTTCCTTCTGTCTCTCCCCCTGCTTGTGTTTTCTCTTTCTCTCACTCTCAAACAAACAAACAAACAAACAGATACATACATACATTCATACCTGAAAAAAAAAAAAAAGTACAAGATGAAGCAGCAAGATGTAGAAGCTGCAACAAGTTATCCAGAAGATCCAGATTAGAGAATTAAGGAAGGTGGCTACACTAAACAACAGATTTTCAGTGTAAATGAAATAGCCTTCTATTGGAAGAAGATGCTATTTAGGACTTTTATAGCTAGAGAGGAGGAGTCAGTGCCTGGCTTCAAAGGACACGCTGATTTATGTTAGGAGCTAAAGGCAGCTGTTGACTCTAAATTGAGGCCAGTTCTCAGTTCCCTTTCTGAAAATCCTAGGTCCCTTAAGAATTAATGCTTAATCTGCTCTGCCTCTGCTCTATAAATAGAACAACAAAGCCTGGACGATAGCATATCTATTTACAACATGGCTTACTGAATATTTAAACCTACTGTTGAGACTTACTGCTTAGAAAAAAAAATTTTCTTTAATATTACTGTTCACTGGCAATGCCCTTGGTCACCTAAGAGCTCTGATGCAGATGTACAATGAGATGAATGTTGTTTTCATGCCTGCTAACACAGCGTCCATTCTGTAGCCCATGTATCAAGGAGTAATTTTGACTTGTAAGCTTTATTTAACAAATGAATTTTTTAAGGCTATAGCTACCATAGGTAGTGATTCATCTGATGGATCTGGGCAAAGTAAATTGAAAACCTTCTGGAAAGGATTCACTATTCTAGATGTCATTGAGAACATTTGTGATTCATGGGAAGAGGTCAAACTACCTTGCAAATACAAGAGCAGGAGTTTGGAAGAAGTTGATTCCAGCTCTCATGGATGACTTTGAGCGATTTAAGATTTCTGTGGAGGAAGGAACTGCAGATAGGGTGGAAAGAGGAAGAGAACGAGAAGTGGAGCCTGAAGGTGGGACTGCATTGCTGCCACCTCATGATAAAACCTGAATAGATAAGGAGTTGCTTCTTATGGATGAACAAAGAAAGTGGTTTCTTGACATAGACTGTACTCCTGGTGAAGATGCTGTGAAGATTGCTGAAAGGACAACACAGGATTTAGAAAATCATAAAAACTTAGTTGGTAAAGCCCCAGCAGGGTGTGAGAAGATTAACTCTTAATTTTGAGAGAAATTCTGTGGATAAAATGCTATCAAAGAGCATTGTGTGCTATAGAGAAATGGTTTGTGAAAGGAAGAGTCAGTTGATGCAGAGACAACTTCATTGTTGTCTTACTTTAAGAAATTGCTTCAGCTAACCCACCCTCCAGCAACCACTACCCTCATCAGGCAGAAGCCATGGACATTAAAGCAAGACCTTCCACCAGCAAAAAGATTATGCTTCACTGAAAGCTTGGGTGATGATTACCATTTTTTAGCAATAAAGTACTTTTAAATTAAGGTATGTACTTTTTTTTTTAGATATAATAATAGATAACAGTATATGGTAAACATTAAGTTATATACACAGGGAAACCAAAAAGTTCATTTGACTCGCTTTATTGTATTTGTTTCATTGTGGCAGTCTGGAACTGAACCTGCAGTATCTTTGAGATATGCCTGTATACAGTTTGCTCTTTGGTTTTGTTTATGATGCTTTGTTTTAGAAAAGTTTTAAATCAGAATATAGGAAAATGTTTCCTTTTTTTTTTCCTTTATAAACTTCTGGATTTTGTGTCTTGTTGAGCGGATTTACTTTACCCCAATATTTGAACAAGATTTCCTGTTAAATACTTAAAAATACTTTTAGAACATTTTTTCCTTTTAGCTCTGTAATCTCTCTGAAATTTATGTGTTGAGTTTAAGGAAGTAGATTTGTTTTTTTTTTGTTCCCCTCAAGTAAATTTTCCTGTTGTTTCAGCATCATTAATAAATCATAAATGGTGTTGCAACAGTATTATAAACATTGGTGTTTCTAGAATGTCCTTTCATTGATCTTTAAATGTTCCTGTACCAGCATACAGTTTGATTTCAGTTGATTTAAAAATCATATTTTTATAAAAGTGGTAAGGCCATGTCCCCTCATTGTTTTCTGTTTTAAAAATGTTCTTGCCATTTATGTGATTCTTCTCCACATGAATTTTGGAATCAGTGTGCATGTCATGATCCACAAAAAATCTTGTTGTTTTTTTTTAATTGGAATCACCTTGAATTTAGAGATTCATTTGGGAGAGGAATTTATATCTTTACAAATATTGGGTGTTTCCATTCAACAGCACCTTTTGACTAGACAGGTCTTCTATTTTTGTCTGTAGTTTTCTCGTTTTCCTCATGTTGATTGTGTCGAGTAATAGTGAAGAGGATGGGCTCTAGTGCCACGCAACTTAGGTTTAGTCTCTGCTAAGCTTGGGCAAATGAAAACAACCCGTTTTGGGTTTCAGTTTCCTCATCCATGAAATGGGAGTAATAATAACTCATCGGGGTTATTGTGAGGATGAAATGGTTAAGACTTGTAAGTGCACATATTTAATATTTTAGTTAATGTTAATAAGTGAATATTTAGGTATTTTATAGTTTCTGTTGTCTTGTGAATAGGATCTCATATTTAAATCTCATTTTAGGGGCCACTGGGGGCTCAGTGGGTTAAAGCCTCTGCCTTCGGCTCAGGTCATGGTCTCAAGGTCCTGGGATCAAGCCCCGCATCGGGCTCTCTGCTCAGTGGGGAGCCTGCTTCCTCCTCTCTCTGCCTGCCTCTCTCTGCCTATTCATGATTTATTCGTCGAATAAATAAGTAAAATCTTTTAAAAAAATCTCATTTTAATAGGTTATGTTTGGTATATCGGAAAGTTAATGATTTTTTTGTTTATAGTTCTTGATTTGAATACTTTGCTGAACTGTTTAGTATTAATATTTTTGTTTCATTTTTCTAAATTATATTCTCTACATAATCATTTATTTTGCAATGAATTGTTTTAGCTTTCAATGTTTTTCCGTATTTATTTACATTTTGGATAATTTTCATTGACTAGGACTTCCAAGTCAATGTTGAATAGAAGTGATAATAAAGAGCATTTTTTTTCATGACTATTTAAATGGATTTGATGTTGATTTATAAAAATTAGCCCTCTATAAAGCTAAGGGCTTTGTGTGTTATTATTTTATTAATTAGTGGGTTTTGGATTTTTATTAAATTACTTTTATTATATAAATGATTAACATTTTTATTACAAAAGATTGGAAAAGTATAGAAATTATGAGTATACAGAAATTATAAAGCATGGAAGTTCTTTTCATTGTTGCTCTACCTTTATTCCTCTCTCTGTATATGACTGTTACATTTGATTTCTGTCCTTTTAATTCTTCTGTGATACTGTTAGGTGTTAGATTTTCATTTAGCAGATACTAAGTACCTATCATGTATCAGGCATCAACCTTCTTTTGGTCATTCAACAAATATTTCTTAAATGTTTCCTAAGTGCCAAACAATGTCTCTGGTGCTATGGTATGTCTGTGAAGAAAAAGAATTGCTCTGCCCTCAGAGCTAATATTTTAAAGGTGCAGACAAGAGAAAGGAAGGGAAGGAGGAAGAAAGGAAGGAGCCAAGTATTGATAAATGGTGTGAAAAAAGTTAAGACAAATTTGCAACGAGGTAGATGGAACTAGAGGGTATTATGCTGAGTGAAATAAGTCATTCAGAGAAAGTCAATTATCATATAATCTCTCTGATATGAGGAACTTGAGAGGCAGGGTAGGGAGTTGGGCAGTAGGGAAGGAAAAAATGAAGCAAGATGGGATCGGGAAGGAGACAAACCATAAAAGAGACTCTTAATCTCACAAAACAAACAGAGGGTTGCTGGGGGTGGGGGGGGGTGGTAGGGAGAGGGTGCTTGGGTTACGGACATTGGGGAGGGTATGTACTATGGTGAGTGCTGTGAAGTGTGTAAGCCTCTTGATTCACAGACCTGTACCCCTGGGACAAACAATACATTATATGTTAATAAAAATAATTGAAAAAAAAAGTTAAGGCAGGATAAAAGAGGATAGAGAATGGGGTGCTGTTTTATTTTATTATTTAAAAAAATATCTACTTTTTAAGAAGATTTATTTATTTTAGAAAGAGAGCACATGCAAGTAGGGGGCAAGGCAGAGGAAGAGAGAGAGAGAAAATCTCAAGCAGACTCTGTGCTGAGCATGGAGCCCAACGAAGGGCTCAATCCCACAACCCTGAGACTATGAGCTGAGCCAAAAACAAGAGTTGAATGCTTAACCAATGGAGCCACCCAGGCACCCTGTGTCTTCTAATAATTTCTGAAAATTTCTGATTTGCTAACAGTGTCTTTTTCTATTTTCTGAGTCTGTCATGATTTTATTCTCAAATAAAACCAAAACAAAATATAACCACAAAAATTTTTTGTTATTTACATGTGATTTTTGTTTTGAAAGTAGACAAATCTGTATGTTCAGTCTTGCATCTTTTTTTTTTTTTTAAGATTTTATTTATTTGACAGAGATCACAAGTAGGCAGAGAGGCAGGCAGAGAGAGAGGCGGAAGCAGGCTCCTTGTTGAGCAGAGAGCCTGATGCGTGGGGCTTGATTCTGGGACCCTGTGTATATACCCATTCTACCTTATCCATTATCCATAATCCATTCATCCATTGATGGGTATTTGTGTTGTTTCCATATCTTGGCTCTTATCAATAATGCTGGAATAAGCATAGGAAATAGGCATAGGTGGAAATGCCGAATCACATGGTAGATCTATTTTTAAGTTTTTGAGGAATCTCCACATTGTTTTTCATAGTAGTTGGACCAGTTTATATTCCTACCAGCAATGTTTAAGGGTTTTTTTTTCACCACATTCTCACCAGCACCTGTTGTCTCTTGTCTTCTTCATGATAGCTATTCTAACAGGTGTGAGTTAATATCTTATTGTGGTTTGGATTTGTATTTCCTGGATAACTGATGTTGAGCATCATTTCATGCGTCTTTTGGTCATTTTGATGTTCACTTTGGAAAAGTGTCTCTTGAGTTCTTCCCAATTTTTAACTCATTGTTTTTGTTGTTAATTAATTTGACTGTTCTTTATGTATTTTGGATATTAACTCCTTATCTAATATGTGGTCTGTAAAAATTTTCTCCTCTAGGTTGTCTTTCATATTGTTGTTTCGTGGGCTATATAGACACTTGGGTTTGATGTAGTGCCATTGTTTTTTTTTTAAGGATTTGTTTATTTATTTGACAGACAGAGATCACAAGTAGGCAGAGAGGCAGGCAGAGAGAGAGGAGAAAGCAGGCTCCCCGCTGAGCAGAGAGCCTGATATGGGGATCGATCCCAGGACCCTGGGATCATGACCTGAGCCGAAGGCAGAGGCTTTAATCCACTGAGCCGCCCAGGCGCCCCTGCTCTTTTTTTCTTAAGATTTTATTTATTTATTTGAGAGAGAGAGAACATGCAAAGAGGGGAGGTGTAGAGGGAGAAGGAGAACCAGATTCTCTGCTGAGCAGGGAGCCTGACACAGGGCTTGATCCCAGGACTCTGGGATCATGACTTGAGCCAAATGCAGGTGTGGTACTTAACAGGTGCCTCTTTAAGTTCTTAAAACATGTGTTTATTGCTATACACTGTCCTGTAAGAACTGTTTTTGCTGTGTCCCACAATATTTGATATGTTGTATTTCCATTTTCATTTGTGTTGGGGTATCTTTTTTCTCTTTTGATTTTTCCTTTGATCTAATTGTTTAGATACGTCTTTTTTAGTTTCTTCATATTTGTAGATCTTCTCACATTCCTTTTGTTTTCAATGCCTAGTTTCATACCATTGTGGTCAGAGAAGATACTTGGTATGATTTCAGTCTCAAATTTGGTAAGATTTGTTTTGTAGCCTATCATAAAACCTATCCTGGAAAATGTTCTGTGTGCACTTGAGAAGACTATATTTTGCTGCTGTTGGATGGAATGTTCTGTATGTCTATTAAGTACATTTTTTTAAAAAGATTTTATTTATGTATTTGTCTGAGAGAGAGTGAGAGAGAGAGGGAAAGCACAAGCAGGGGGAGTGGCAGGAAGAGGGAGAAGCAGGCTGCCTGCCAAGCAGGAGCCTGACACAGGGCTCCATCCCAGGACCCTGGGATCATGACTAGAGCTGGAGGCAGACGCTTAACTGATTCAGTCACCCAGACACCCTAATACATTTGTTCTTAAGTGTGGTTCAATTCCAGTATTTCCTGTTAATTTTCCGTCTGGACGATCTACTCATTGTTGATAGTGGGGTATTGAATTCTCCTATAATTATTTTTTTTTAAAGATTTTATTTATTTATTTGACAGAGATTACAAGTAGGCAGAGACGCAGGCAGAGAGAGACAGGAGGAAGCAGGCTCCCCGTTGAGCAGAGAGCCCAATGCGGGGCTGGATCGCAGGACCCTGGGATCATGACCTGAGCTGAAGGCAGAGGCTTTAACCCACTGAGCCACCCAGGCGCCCCTCTTCTATAATTATTGTATTGTCCAATTTTCCCTTAAGATTTGTTATTTGCCTGATATTGTGGAGGCCAACAAAAACAAGGCTGTACCAATCTCGAGTCTAGCCCTGACATAAGTGCAGCCATCTTGATGTACCAGATTATCACAAAATATTTCTTGGGTTCTGACCTACTTAGGTTAGCACTTTAAACAATCCCTCTCTCCTTTAATGATTGATTTAAACTCCTGGCTCAGCTGCCTCTGTCTTTCATAACTCCCCTATACATTCCCCAACTGATCAATGTTGACCTGAGTAGGTAGGGACAACTCTATGCCCCTACTCAGCAGGAAGAAGTTATAGAAGATGAGACCTTCTACCTTCAACAACCCTAAAGATTTAAGGGTCAAAATTGTTCAGGGGGAAATGTTGAGGCCGAGAAAATCAAGGCCATCCCACCTCAGGTTGAAGTACAGCCATCTCAGACCCCTGTGCCCAAGGGCTGAACTTTCCCCTACTTTGCTTTAGTTCCAGGAAGCCCCACCCTCCTTTAGTAACAGGAACCCATAAATACCCCTGCCTTAACTAAGCTCGGGGTCCAAGTCCCTACTCCGGTGTGTCGGGTATACTTGGGCCCAAGCTTAAGCTTGTCGAATAAACCCTTGTGTGATTGCATCGGTGCTTGGCTCCTTGGTGGTCTCTCGGACATGAAAACTCGGACACAACAATATATTTTGTTGCTTGAGCAACAAAATGGTGGGCAACAAAATATGTTGGGAGCATATATATTTATGATTGTTATATCTTCTTGATGAACTGACACCTTTATCATTATATAATGACTTTATTTTGAAGTCCGTTTGTCTGATGAAAGTATGGTTATGCCTGCCTTCTTTTGGTTTCACTTTGAACCTATGTGGGTTTTGTTTTGGTTTTTGTTTTTTAATCTACATGTGTCTTTAGAGCTGAAATGAGTCTCCTGTAGGCAGCAAATAGTCAGGTCTTGGTGTTTTTTTTGTTTTTTTGTTTTTGTTTTTTAAAATCCATTCAGCCACTCTGTGCCTTTTGATTGATGAGTTTATTCCGTTACCTTTAGGAGGGTTATTGTAAGAATTTACTACTTCATCTCATTTATTGCCTTCTGGTTGTTTTGTTTCTCCGTTGTTTATTTTTCCTTCTGTTTTGGGCTACCTTTGTAAGTTGGTGGTTTTCCATGGCGATTTGTTCAGTCTCTCCTTTTCTTATGTTTGTGTCTCTGCCATAGATTTTTGCTTTGTGGTTATCATGAGGTTTACATAAAACATTTCATAGATAGGGCTGGAGGAGTGGCAGTGGCCAGGCAGCTCAGCTTCAAGAGACATTTCTGCCCCTGTGGCTGCAGGCACCTTGTGCAGCCTCCCCCCACTCCCCCCGCTGTGATGCTCTAGAGGAAGGTCAGCTCCACTGAGGGAGTGGCAAAGGAGAAGGAAGTCCAAGAGCATCATTGAGTGGCAAAGGAGAAGCCTAAGAGGTCATTGAGGTTGTCAGGTAAACCTGCTCCTGCAAAAGTGGAAACAAAGCCAAAAAAGGCATCAGAAAAGGATAAATCTTCAGACCAAAAAAAAGTGCAGATAAAGGGGAAAAGGGGAGCAAAGGGAAAACAGGCTGAAGTGGCTAACCAAAAATGAAAAGGAGTCTTACCTGCACAAAATGGAGAAGCTGAAAATGAGAAGAGTCCGGCTCTGGATGAAGCAGGAGAAAAAGAAGCCAAGTCAGATTGGTATCATTCAGATACCATGTCTTATCACTGGTCCCGGTATCCCTTCTTCTACAATCCGGAGGAATGTATTTTTTAAAATATTTACTTACTTGAGAGAGAGAGAGAAAGAGAACATGTGCACATGTTTGTCAGGGGGAGGGACAGAGGGAGAGAATCTTCGAGCAGACTCCCCGCTGAGCAAGGAGAGTTTATGGAGGGATGGGTCTCATGACCTATGAGATCATGACCTCAGCCAAGCCTTAGAGTTGAAGAGTCCAAAGCTTAACTGACCCAGAGCCACCCAGGCTCCCCTAGAGGAATATTTTTATCAACTATTTTATAAATGCAAGTTTTTTTAATAGCCCTAGAAATCTTTTTAAGGAGGAGGGACTCTCACGTCGCCCTTTTTTTTTCTTTTTTTTGACAGAGATCAAGTAGGCAGAGAGGCAGGCGGGAGGTGGGGGAGGGAGCAGGCTCCCTGCTGAGCAGAGAGCCCCATGCAGGGCTGGATCCTAGGACCCTGGGATCATGACCGGAGCTGAAGGCAGAGGCTTTAACCCACTGAGCCACCCAGGCGCCCTGTCATCATCCCATTTTTAAAGTGTAAATGCTTTTTTTTTTTTTTTCCTTAAGGAGCTGAAATAATTTGCTGGTTGCTTATTTTTTGGTACAACCAAAATAGTGGGATATTGAATGTGGGAGGCCTTGATTGTCTTGGGTATCAGCTCAACATTCCATAGATGGGGTATTTTTTATATACTATAATACCAAACATAATAAATGGCAATTTGGGGTCATTTGTGCACTTAGTAGGTCTTAAACATTTTAAATTACTTCTCAGCCCCCTGTTGTTTTTGGTAGAATTGTTTTCTAAGTCTTGATCTTAGCTTTCCCTGTAAGAATTTTGTGTACTCTGTAACATCTTGGTTGTGGTAGTTCAGTTTTTCTAGTAACTTTGTTAATATGCTGTGCAAGATTGAAAATTTGAGTATGTAGTGTATATGATATTAAATTGTGAATTAATGGTACTTAACAATGTAACAGTGTATCAACATGTGAAGATATTGGTATTTGATATACTGTTAAGGAAAATTAGCTTCCAGATTTTAAGCTGGCAGGTCACTGGAATAACTCTTGGAAAAGAATCACAACTACATGATTTTTTAGATTTCTGTTACATATGTTAAGAATTGTATAAATTGAAATGTCTGTCTTCAGAACAACCAATAAAAACTTACTTAGGAATGAAAAAATATTTCATAGATAAAAATAGTCCTTTTTCTTCTGGTACCAGTTTATCTTCATTTGTCTATAAAGATTCCATCATTTTACTATTCCCTTTTTATATATTTGATAGCACAAATTACCTCTTTTTATGCTGTGATTTTTTTTTACTTAGTTGTAATAGCTGTAGTTATTTTTATGCTCTTTTCCTTTAATTTTTATGTTATAATTAGGAGTTTAACATATTCTAAGAAAGAATTGTTGTTTTTTAATTCTTCATATCACCTTTAGTTATAATTTAGTGTACTTATGTCTTTTTGTCAGCTTGAAGAGGTCCTTTGGACATTTAAGGCAGGTCTAGTGGGTCTCATGGTGGTAAACTGCCTTAGCTTTTTGTCTGGGAAAGCCTTTTACTTCTCTTTCATATCTAGAGGATAACTTCAGCAGAGTATTCACGGCTGACAGTTTTTATCTTTCAACATTTTGAATATGTAATTCCATTCTCTCCTGGTCTATAGATTTTCTGCTGATAGCCAAATGTGGGTTCCTTTGTAGGTTGTCTTTCTTTTCCCATAGCTACATTAAAACAAAATTTTTTTCATTTTTGACTTTCAGCAGTTTTACTATTTAAAAAAAATTTAAAAAAAAGATTTTATTTATTTATTTGACAGACGAGATCACAAGTAGGCAGAGAGCGAGGAGGAAGCAGGCTCCCCGCGGAGCAGAGAGCCTGATGTGGGGCTCGATTCCAGGACCCTGGGATCATGACCTGAGCCAAAGGCAGAGGCTTTAACCCACTGAGCCACCCAGGCACCCCTTTAAAAATATTTTTAATAAAGATTTTATTTTTTTATTTTTTTATGATTTTATTTATTTATTTATTTGAGAGAGAGAGAGAGAGAATGAGAGTGAGGGAGCTTGAAAGGGAAGGTCAGAGGGAGAAGCAGCCCCTCCCCAGTGGGGAGCCTGATGCGGGCCTAGATGCCAGGACTCCAGGATCATGACCTGAGCTGAAGGCAGTTGCTCAACCAACTGAGCCACCCAGGCACCCAAAAAAGTTTTTATTTTTTTAAGTAACTGCTACACCAAACATGGGGCTTGATCTCACAACCCTGAGATCAAGTGTCACATGCTCTGTATTGACTGAGCCAGCCAGGTGCCCCTCAACAGATTTAATATAATGTGTTTTGGAGAAGGTCTTTTTGCATTGAGATAATAAGGTGTTCTTTTGACTTTGTGGACTTGTATATCCAGTCCTTTTCCAGATTTGGAAAGTTGTCATCTTTTATTTTGTTAAATAAACTCATTGCTACCTACATTCTCTCCTCTTTTTCTGGAATATCCATTATTCTTTTTTTTTTAAAAATTCTTTTATTTATTTTCAGCATAACAGTATTCATTGTTTTTGCACCACACCCAGTGCTCCATGCAATCCATGCCCTCTCCAATACCCACCACCTGGTTCCCCTAACCTCCCACCCCCCGCCCCTTCAGACCCCTCAGATTGTTTTTCAGAGTCCATAGTCTCTCATGGTTCACCTCCCCTTCCAATTTCCCTCAACTCCCTTCTCCTCTCTAACTCCCCTTGTCCTCCATGCTATTTGTTATGCTCCACAAATAAGTGAAACCATATGATAATTGACTCTCTCTGCTTGACTTCTTTCACTCAGCATAATCTCTTCCAGTCCCGTCCAGGTTGCTACAAAAGTTGGGTATTCATCCTTTCTGATGGAGGCATAATACTCCATAGTGTATATGGACCACATCTTCCTTATCCATTCGTCCGTTAAAGGGCATCTTGGTTCTTTCCACAGTTTGGCGACCGTGGCCATTGCTGCTATAAACATTGGGGTACAGATGGCCCTTCTTTTCACTACATCTGTATCTTTGGGGTGAATACCCAGTAGTGCAATTGCAGGGTCATAGGGAAGCTCTATTTTTAATTTCTTGAGGAATCTCCACACTGTTCTCCAAAGTGGCTGCACCAACTTGCATTCCCGCCAACAGTGTAAGAGGGTTCCTAAAATTTGTATGGAATCAAAAGAGACCCCGAATCGCTAAGGAAATGTTGAAAAACAAAAATAAAACTGGGTGCATCACGTTACCTATTTCAAGCTTTACTACAAAGCTGTGATCACCAAGATAGCATGGTACTGGCATAAAAACAGACACATAGACCAGTGGAACAGAGTAGAGAGCCCAGATATGGACCCTCAACTCTATGGTCAAATAATCTTCGACAAAACAGGAAAAAATATACAGTGGAAAAAAAACAGTCTCTTCAATAAATGGTGCTGGGAAAACTGGACAGCTATATGTAGAAGAATGAAACTCAACCATTCTCTTACACCGTACACAAAGATAAACTCAAAATGGATAAAAGACCTCAACGTGAGACAGGAATCCATCAGAATCCTAGAGGAGAATATAGGCAGTAACCTCTACGATATCAGCCACAGCAACTTCTTTCAAGATATGTCTCCAAAGGCAAAGGAAACAAAAGTGAAAATGAACTTTTGGGACTTCATCAAAATCAAAAGCTTCTGCACAGCAAAGGAAACAGTCAACAAAACAAAGAGGCAACCCACGGAATGGGAGAAGATATTTGCAAATGACAGTACAGACAAAAGGTTGATATCCAGGATCTATAAAGAACTCCTCAAACTCAACACAGAAAACAGACAATCCTAAAAATGGGCAGGAGATAGGAACAGACACTTCTCCAATGAAGACATACAAATGGCTATCAGACACATGAAGAAATGTTCATCATCACTAGCCATCAGGGAGATTCAAATTAAAACCACATTGAGATACCACCTTACACCCGTTAGAATGGCCAAAATTAGCAAGACAGGAAACAACATGTGTTGGAAGGGATGTGGAGAAAGGGGAACCCTCCATTATTCTTATGTTGGCTTTTCTAATGAAGTTTAATAGTTTCCACTGGGTTTCTTCATTTTTAAAAAATCTTAGTTCTCTCTTCTTTTCCACCAGAATCATTTCTAGATTCCTATCTTCCAGCTTGTTAATTCTGTCTTCCAACTCTGCCCAATTTCTAGTGCATTCTCATACCTGATTTATTTGGCTCTGGAATTTTTATTTTTACTTTTTAGAATTTCAGTCTCTTTGGTAAAGTACTCCTTATGTTCATTCATTTTCTTTCTGAGATCATTGTATTGCCTCAGTTTTTTGTAGCTTGTTGAACTTCTTTATATTTTGAATTCTTTATCAGATAGATTGCAATATTCCATGTCTTTGGGTTCAGTTGCTAGAAAACTGTCATTTCCTTTTTGTGATAAAATGCTTTTTGATGGTGTTTGATGAAAAGTGCTTCTGCTGCAGCATGTAAGTAGCAAACACCTTGTTTAGGCAAGGTTTTGTTTACTTTGATTTTAACAGTTTAACGGGCTGGTAAATTAGGAGCCTTCTTTTTGTTTTCCAGAAGGTGGCACTAGAGTACACCAGAGATAATTTAGAGAGAAGGGAGGGAGGGAGGAAGGAAGGTTGGAAGGAAGGAAGGGTAAAAGGAAGGAAGGAAGTATATACTTAGCATTTGAGGCTTTGGGTATCCCCACAGCCTGGTAGGAGAATCCTCCAGGAGTCTGTGGGTGGTCTCTTTGCCTAAACCCAGGACACACAACAGGAGACATTCTCTTTCAGTTCTGGTTGTTTGCCTACTTTCCTTTCCTTCCCTGCAGTCATTGCTGTTACTCCTCAGTGCAGTGAGTCCCTCCAGCTCCAGAATTTGCCGTCTGGCACACCTCCACCCACCACCTTGACTCTCTACTTCTGCCAGAAACATTGTGCTGTTCTTTTGCTGGACATGCTGACACTGGCTCCCACAGCTTCTCCATGGCCCATTCTACCCACTTTGAGTTACATGAATGGATGTCTCAGGTTTCCTGGTTTGCTGTGCAGATGTAGTTTTTTTCAGCTATGGAAGTCCAATTAGTTGTAAATGAAAGGGAAGAGAAAAAAGGAACAACTCACTGAGCTGTAGTTCATTATGAACTACAAATGACCTAAGTAGGTCATTTCCAAACTTTTTTCATCTTGAAGGCTCAAGTTAAATGTACCTTGCTTTAAGGGCTTTCTGTATTGCTTCCTTCATTCTAACATTCCATGTTTAGCTCTATCATTCTGGATCGTACTGGCTTAATTGAATCATATTTTACTAGACAGTGAATGATAATCTTTTTCCTGCTAGGCTACTAGTCAGTGGGATTTAGTTTTCTTTGAGATATAGTCACTTTTTTTAAGTCCTTAAAGGAGTTCTGGAAGCTGGTATAAAATATCAAATACATTGTACCAAAGGGAAGGAACAGGTTACATATATGAGATTTTGCTTTAATATTTAAGCTGACCTGGTTGCTCTGTGTATTGAGTGATATGCTTCTGTTAGGTTGAGTCTTCTGGAATGGTAAAATATTTGTAAAGTACTTATAAATTAAAGAAATAGTAAGGGAGGCTGAGTTGTGTGCTTGTAATCTGTTTAAGTTCTAAAATTTGGTTTTTGAACAGGTAAATGCATTTTCATAGTTCAGAATCAAAAAGACAGTGAAGTGTCTCTTTTCTATTTAGTTATTCCAGAAACTGATTAGCTTTTGAGGTTTCCCCTGTGAAGAAACAGCCAGTTTTATTAATGTAAACATAGTGTTGAGGGTGTGTGTATGTATATGTACTTTTTTTTTTTTCCTGCTAAGATGATCATTTGTGTTGGTGTGTGTAAAGAGTAGCTGACTCAAAATGCTTTGTGATTTTTTTTTTCTTTCTTTAGATACATCAAATTGCGGAATGGCTTGCAGGCACTTTTGATTTCAGACCTAAGTAATATGGAAGGTAAAACAGGAGACGCAACAGATGATGAAGAAGAAGAAGAGGAGGAGGAAGAAGAGGAAGACGATGACGATGATGATGATGATGACGACGATGATGATGATGATGAGGATTCTGGAGCTGAAATAGAAGATGATGAAGAGGGTTTTGATGATGAAGAGGAGTTTGATGATGATGATGAACATGATGATGATGATCTTGATACTGAGGATAATGAATTAGAAGAATTAGAAGAGAGGGCAGAAGCCAGAAAGAAAACCACTGAAAAACAGGTGTGAATCATGTCTATAATTATGTCTTTTTCTAATTTGGGAATTCTTTGGGATAATTCCTAAACTCATGTTTTATTTCTTAATGTCAAAAAATAAGTGTATATTCATTTTTTGATCTTCAGTAAAGATCTATTTTATATGAAAATAATATTTTAAAAACATTTTGCTCTGATTATAAGAGTATAAAAACTTATAGAAATGGATGGAAAATTAAAAAAAAACAAAAATCACTCATAATCATAACTCTCAAAAGTAATCACTGGTAATATTTGAGGATTTGTATTATTCTTAGCATGGAGTAGAGGGATAAGAGAGTATATAACCTTTGGAGAGACTGGAAAAAGAAAAGAACAAGGTAGTATAGAATTCTCACCTGGGCCTGTGGTTCTGAGAGTCCTCATGGGTAATTTCTGCTTAGTAATTTCATGTGTTTTTATCTCTTTTTATGGGAAAGCACCAAGTAATTTGGAGGAATTGAAATAAAAATGGTCAGTTGAGCTTCATGTAATATATATAGTTGACTGTTGAACAATGTGGGGTTTAGGGATACCAACCTCCTGTGCAGTTGAAAATCCTTGCATAACCTTTGATTTCCCCTAAATTTTTTTTTTTAAGATTTTATTATTTATTTGACAGACAGAGATCACAAGTAGGCAGAGGTAGAGAGAGAGAGAGGAGGAAGCAGGCTCCCTGCTGAGCAGAGATCCCGATGTGGGGCTTGATCCCAGGACTCTGGGATCATGACCTGAGCCGAAGGCAGAAGCTTTAACCCACTGAGCCACCCAGGTGCCCCTGATTTCCCCTAAAATTTAACTACTAATAGCTTGCTGTTCCCTGGAAGACTTGCTGATAGATAGTTGATTCACACATATTTTTTTAAAAAAATATTTTTTTTATTTATTTGAGACAGAGTATAGGACAGATAGCATGAACAGGGCAGGGGAGCAGAGGGGGAGGGAGAAGCAGGCTCTCCACTGAGCAGGGACCCCGATATGGGGCTCCATCCCAGGACCCTAGGATCATGACCTGAGCTGAAGACAGATGCTTAACATTGAGCCACCCAGGCACTCCGATTATTTTGTATGTTATATGTATTATATGTTATATGTATTATGTACTGTATTCTTATAATAAAGTGAGCTAGAGAAAAGAAAACATTATGAAGAAAATCATAAGTAAAAGAAAATACATTTACAATGTTGTATTTATTAAAAAACATCCAAGTTAAGTGGGCTTGAGCAGTTCAAACCTGTGTTGTTTAAGGGCTAAGTATAATAACAATAAATAAATATAGCAATAGGGCTTGATAAGGAGAATTTCCCCTCTCTGGACATCTTTTGACGAATGCCTCCATTTTATAGTAGGGAGCACCTATATTAGAGGATAATATATTTTGGAGACATTACAGTGGAATTGATTAGCTAATGTTTGTTAAAACTAGTTTCTTGACTATCGATAATACATTCAACATGACATAGTCAATATACAAATGAAATTAAATTCATATTATTAAGACTAAAATCTAGATGTCAAACATACTATAAGGTGGTCAGCCCTCAGAGATATAAAGATGTGAAAATACAGGTAGTAGATATTTTATGAATAAATCCTTTTGTGGATAGTCAATCTTCCTGGAAAAATTACTTTCTTAAAGAAGATTGTACCAGTTTTTACACTAAGTTGTTGGGGGAATTGGATCACGTTTTTAAGAATCTGTTTGCCCTTTGCTATATATATTATGAATGATGACTGTTTTGGGGTAACATGATAGGACAAGTGGTTTTAGTTGGAAAACTTTAGGAATAAAAATGAAAATACTGAAAAGAAATAATTGATACTCTATATTAAGGTCTTTATGAATAAATCCGGAACTGATACATTAACTTAATTTAAAATAGACCTCATAATTCCAAATAGAGCAATAAAAGAAAGGAAGAAATGATAAAAGTTACAGAGTAGAAAGAACATCCACAGTCAGGAAACCTGAGTTCTAATTCTGGCTCTGTCTCTATCTGGATGGTTTTATGCCTTTTCATTTTCTCAATTCTAAAACAAAAAAAATTAGATTATTTACATAATTTTTTTAAAGGTTTTTTTTTTTTAGAGTAGTCTCTCTGCCCAATGTGGGGCTTGAAATTACTTGATCTTGAGATCAAGAGTTGCATGATCTACTGACTGAGCCAGCCAGGTGTCCCTAGATTATATACATAATTTTTAAGGTCAATTTTAGCTCTAAAACTGATTATGTCATAACTTCATAACTGAATATTTCCTGTCTGAAAGTTTCTGTATGTATCTATTAATTACTTTTCCCATGCTTTGAACTTCTTTATGTCTTCTGTCAACTGATAAGCAAAACTCTAGGGTTAAATTAAAAGCTTGTTTTGACAGCGAGTTTTATTGTCAAGATGTAATAAAATACCTTAGATTTATGTAGCAGTTGTGAACCCCTTTGACAAATGAAGATGTGCATCCAGTATTTTGGTACCCCTTTTTATCTTGCTTAGGTGGATCAAACTCTATAAATGTTTCCCTTTTCTAGAGCATCAAGATCAGATTATAGTGATCATTTAAAAATAGCTTAAAGCTGCCTTTCTTTTCTGAAAACTGAGTATGATATATTGCCTCATAAGATATCAATAGCTAGTGTTCTGGATCATTTTAGAAAGGAATGCAGGAACCTAATGTAGTTTGAAGATGAAATCAGATTGTTCAGGTGCAGTGGTTACACTCGTGAAAGGAAAGGTCCTATGATTGTAACATTAGAAATGGTTTATATTCATTGAATGAATAAGTATCTGCAAAAGGGAAACAAAGTTAGATAGGCAAGATTAAGAGGTGCCTTATGAGTAGTTTAGGGTTTTGCATTGGTTTTATGATTTAATTTTTATTGGAAAAATGTGGACCTTGTTTAAGGTAAATATGAGAATTAGTAAAAGAAGTAGAAGGAAATAATTTTGAGGTTTTTGGAGAACATTTACGTAATTAAGAAGTTAACTACTTTTCTGAGGATCATTTTCATCCCCCTCCATTTTCCTCATCCTGAAAGGAAGTTGTTCTTGGTCTGAAAGTTTTGATAAATTAAAAAGGTTGAAATTTAAGTATGATATATACAGAATTAATGATTTGTTCAGGGTTTTCTTAAGTCAGTTCTCCAGTATGAATTTCTCAAGTATGAATTTCTTGGGTAGATAATTCTCAAGTATGAATTTCTTTTCTAGCAATCGCAGAGCCTGTTTTTGCTGTGGTCAAAGCTGACTGATAGACTGTGGTTTAAGTCAACTTATACAAAAATGTCTTCAGCCCTGCTGGTCAAGACAAGAAATCTTTATGGGGTAGTTGGAGCTGAAAGCAGGTTAGGCACCTATTAAACATCATAGAACAGGTTAGACTGTGGTTCGAAGAAGTGGATATTCCCCCATGTTTTAACTGAGTTTATGTGCCTACGTCTACAAAATGGGATTTACATTATCAAATGAGGCTGTTTGGTTCTTCTAAAAACATATTTTCATTATCTGACACATCGTTAAACTTCATACCAGGAACATGCTATTTCTTAAGAGTTCTCTTTCTAAAAGAGTAACCATTTATCAAAATGCTCTTTGATGCAAAATATATTAGCCTTTTAAAATTGATATTTGAAAAAGTTGGGGAAGTTAATAATTCAGCTTCCTATCCTCAAGGATTCAGATTGACTTATTTTCCCCTCCTGTTTTGTGTCTTTTAATTTACAATGATATAATGGTATACCCTAATCATTTTAAGTGGTGTACCTAATCATTTCTAAGTGACAAACCTAATCATTTTTAAGTGGTATACCTCTTGACAATCTAATTTGTTAAAAACCTTTGATTTGCCGAAGGTATTGGGGGAATATCTATTGATAAATGTATTCTGTATATGAAGACGTGAAGAACTAAAAAGCCTCTTTAAAGTTCTATAGATTTTTAATAAAGATTTTTAACCATTTACTTATTTTCTTTATTAGATGTTTTCCTGACATGTATTTACCATTTTAATAAAAATGAAAATTTTTGAATAACACTGAGAAGTCTCACATCTAGTAACTGAGTTACTGAACACAGAGTCTTTAATTGCTATGAGTCTTTAATTGCTAATTGCTAGACATATTACTTATGCAGATTTCTGAAATCTAATAAGTAAGGAAATACGACTTGGTTCAGAACTCTGAAATGCTGGCAAGAAATGATATTTGGTAGGCTGGCTAGTCCCCTTCCCCCCCCTTTTTTTTTCTGTCTGTTTCTGCTTTTTCCCTTAGGTCTGCACCTGTTCAGCATTTGGCAGGATGGCAAGAGGAGGAGCAGCAGGGTGAAACTGACACAGTTCTGGTGAGTTTCACTTTGCTGCTCCTCCTGATACTCAGGGAAAGAATTTTATTACTTTCTGTTGGAAACCATCAGTCTCCAAGTGAATCCTTAATATGTGATGACAGTATTATTTCTTTAGGATTGACTCACTATTTGTATGTGGTCTACTTATTCCAGTCTGCAGCGGCTCTTTGTGTTGGAGTTGGGAGTTTTGCTGATCCGGATGACCTGCCCGGGCTGGCACACTTTTTGGAACACAGTAAGATCTTTGTAAAATATCATTCCTGAGTGTGTTTTTTCCTTCAGATTTGTATGAATTGATTTCAAAGATGAGTAACTGGTTTGATAAAGTATGATATGTTTAACAAGGTAAAAGGCTAAGAAAAAATATTTATGAATATTATAGCTGAAGACTTAAATTTAATCTCCTTAACCATATTAGTTTTGTGGATTAGGATGAAACCACTTAGAAGAATATTTTAACATGTAGATTTTATTATTGTTCAGGTATGCTAAGGCCAACAGATCAGCAGATAATTGCCTGTCTCTAGAAATCTAGTCTTTAACTTTGGGAAGGGCTGTCTCTCCCACGGTTAGCAAGTCCCCAAGATGTCAAAGCATTAGAAATACAGAAAATTTAAAAAACTTGATTAATATCAAAACAAAACAAAATCTTTGGTTTAACTATAAATGTACCTAAATAAAACCTGTGTGGATGCTATATAGATAGAGACAGAGATATTTTAATCCATGTTTGTTTTCTTGAATTATTTATGTTTTGATTTTCTAAGCTAATTGAGGGTAAACTTCTCTCCTTAGGAGTTATTATAATAACAATCTGCATACATGCTTATGTTGTTTGCATTTTAATGTTTCTTAGTTTTTTTATGCTTAGTTTTTTTTAGTATAAAACTAATATATGAGCATTATAGAAAATTACAAAAACAAATAAAATGAAGAAAGTATTATGGAGACACAACCATTGTTAACATGTTGGTATATTTTCTTCCATTTTTTTTTGCATTTGAGAAATTTTATCCTTGATAATAAAAACATTGTCTTATATCTTTGTCTTCTGTGACTTTGTGTTCTTTCCACTTAGTGGTGTTCATGGGTAGTTTGAAATACCCAGATGAAAATGGATTTGATGCCTTCCTGAAGAAACATGGGGGTAGTGATAATGCTTCAACTGATTGTGAACGTACAGTCTTTCAATTTGATGTCCAGAGAAAATACTTCAAGGAAGCCCTGGACAGGTAACTAATTCAAAATGTATATTTATTTTAATTATCTAAAGACACTTTACAAATGGTAATAGTGGATGTTGTTCTCTGGTATTTCTTTCTAAGCAGTACTCTAACTCTGTAGAATTGTCATAGTACTTTATTTGGAGAAATGAGCAAATTATTAAATGTCCTTGGTTCCTGTTCTATAATACTTAGTCTTTGTATTGAAGATTAAACTGAAACCCTTAAACACCTTTGAGTTTCATAAATGTAATCTGTGGTGGCTCATTATTGCAATTATTTTTCTAATTTAGTAGAAAATACAGAAAACGGAAGCCAAAAAAGGGTATGATTGCTTCTAATTTTATCATTTAAAGATAACTATGGTTAATGTTTGGTATATAGCCATCTATATTTTTAAATGTTTATGGGATCATATTATTCATATTTTTTTATCCTTTTTAAAAAATTCATATTTTTTATATTTTAATTTTTAAGTCTTAATTCCAGCATAGTTAACATACAGTGTTAATTTCAGGTGCACGATATAATGATTCACCAATTCTATATATTACTCAGTGCTCATCAAGATAAGTGTACTCTTAATCCCCTTAATCTGTTTCACCCATTCTCCTATCCACCTTTCCTCTGGTAACCATCCATTCTCTGTAGTTAAGAGTCTGTTATTTGATTTATTCCTTTACTTCCCTTTATTTGTTTTGTTTAAGTTCCACATATGGGTGAATCCTTTTATATTTTTAAACAAGGTATATCATTTTTACACATCATTATATAATTTATAAAACATAATATTAAGGGATTGGCTGTTATTTTTGTTGTATAAGAAGTATCATAATGTGTTCAAGTTACATATTTTTTTAAAGCTTTCGGTACTTACTGCAAAATTGTTTTCCGGAAAGCTTATGTCCATGCATTAGTAGAATTTTGATATCAGAAGGATGCAGACCAAAGTCTACACTAGAAAAAATGAATCATTTCATACCAAATTCTACATAAATAAAAGATTAAAATATAAAAAAAGAAATCTTGAATTTGACCAGTATAATTTAAGCCTTTGAGTGCAGAGATTTTTGTCTATTTTTTTTGTTGATATCTTTGCAGCATCAAGAATTTGATAGATAACACAGATAAATTTGTTGAATGAATTCATAGTGTTTCATTATAGAAAAAATTACCATAAAATTACCATAAATGACCAGAAAATTCTCAAACCATGACAAAGTTCAGTTTTCTTAAATTGTCTCTTTCCTTAAGAGATTAATTTGATGCTGAAAAATTTTTTGGGTAAAATTCCGTAAGTTGAAGGTCTATAACATTATTTTCAGTGAAATAAATATGTGTTCCTGAACCCCCAAATTATCAACTCTTTTGCTAAAACAATGTCAAAATCCCATTAAAATTGACCCTATTGCCTTGATAACACTATCATAGGATATAACGTTCTGGTTTTTCTTTATTAATCTCTAATATGGCTGGTGCCTTGTTCAGTGAATTATTTTATGGCTGTTTTTAATTGAATACTTAAGAACATGCTCATAGCATATACATTTGATACTCAGTGTTTCTGTAAATCAACATTTAATTCCAAAATAACAAACAAAAGGATAGGGACAAAATAAATCAGTGAAGGCAGAGCAAATGATATTAAAGGTTATCTTTCCTGTGAACTTATAAAATCAGGAATACTCTGAGGATGATTGCATGTTTGCTCATTTCAAAGTTCTTAGTTCCCAAGGTTCACAAAATCCAAACAGGTCTTTGTATGTGTAAAGAAATCTTAAGCAGTAGTCAGGTTGAATTCTCATGACTTTATATTTTGTTACAAAAACAAAAATAGCCCCCAAGATAAACACACCAGTACCCCTCCTCACCCCCACCCTCCCCGCCAAGAAAACCCCCATCTGGTTACATCTAAATATAAAGAAGGAAGAAGGGGCACCTGGGTGGCTCAGTGGGTTAAAGCCTCTGCCTTCAGCTCAGGTTATGATCCCAGGATCCTGGGATCAAGCCCCACATCGAGCTCTCTGCTGGGCAGGGAGCCTGCTTCCTGTTCTCTCTCTCTGCCTTCTGGTGTGATCTCTGTCTGTGAAATAAATAAATAAAATCTTAAAAAAAAAAATAAGGAAGAAACCCATTTCATTGGAAAAAAGATTAGGCAAAGGGTATGTTGAATAAATTCTGACCACCTCAGATTTGATGAAATATGGTATAAAGTTTAGTTAAAGAACTTGATGCATTTCTTCATTCTGTACATTTCTGATTTAAGGACGGCTTTAGGAAATCAAAAGATTATTACGTATTTGTTTCTACTTACAAAAAAAGAACCTACCAGATAAGAATACTACTATATTAGTAGAAGAAATTAATAAGAATATCAAATCATGAATTTATGACAAATGATAGTGGTAGAGCATTAAGTATTGCATCTACTATAATAAGTATGATAATATTATACTTCTACAATTATTAAGGAATAAAATGTCTTAGGTTCTTTTGCAAAGGACTCATATAGCATGCATTGAGTGTTCCAGTATTTTTATAGGTCAGTAAAATCTAATTCCTTCACACAAGTCACATTGTTTGTTAGTATCTTGGATCGTTTAAGTAAAAAGTTGAGGAAACGACTGAATTTTTACTCTGGTAAGTGAGAATGAAAGCTGCTTTTGCCCTGGTGGCATTTGCTAATTTCAGTATATTTGGACTTGGCTTTATCATTATCTCAGGCCAAGGGCAAGAAATATCAAAGCCTTGGATGTCCACAAAGTGGGATATCTAACAGGAGACCCTTATAATAAGCTGGGACTCAGGTTGAGGAAATGGATCAGACATCCAAAGGAATTACAGCCTATTTTCAGAATGCCTGAGTTTTCTGGTGAACTTCAAGCCTTGATTGTGATTTAACACAGTCCAGAATTGGTAGTATTCTTGGATCCCTGAGAGAAGCAAGCACAATTCTTTAAAAAGAAAATGCTTCCATTGATGGATAAATGGAAGAAGAATATATGAAATATCCAAAGATAGATGTAGACAATGGATTATTATGCAGCCACGAGAAAGAAGGAAATCTTTACATTTGCAACAACACGGATGAACCCAGAGGACTTTAAACTAAGTGAAATAAACCACACAGAAAAAGACAAATACTGTATGATCTCACCCATGTGGAACCAAATAAAAAAAAAAAAAAAGGAAAAGCAAGAAAATATCCGAATTGATCGAAACAGAGTGGAAAGGTGGTTACCAGAGGCTAGATACTGGGAAGATGGGAAGATGCTGGTCAAAGGGCATACACTTTCAGTTATGAGATGAATAAGTTCTGAAGATAAAATGTTCAGCATGCGTGGTGACCATGATAATACTGTAATGTACACTTGAAATTTGCTAAGAGAATAGATATTCAACATTCACACACACACACACACACACACACACACAGGAAATTAAGTAAGGTGATGGATGTGTTAATTGTGGTAATAATTTCACAAAGTATATGTATATCACATCATGTTATATACTTTATTTTCATAAAAGATTTTATTTATTTATTTGAGAGGGAGAGTGAGAGGGAGAAGCCGACTCCTTGCTGAGCAGAGAGCCCGACATGGGGCTTGATCCCAGGACCCTGAGATCATGACCTGAGCTGAAGGCAGATGCTTAACTGACTGAGCTACCTAGGTGCTCCTGTACATTTCATTTTTTTATTTTTAAAGATTTTATTTTTTTATTTGACAGAGAGATAGCAAGAGAGGGAACACAAGCAGGGGGAGTGGGAGAGGGAGAAGCAGGCTTTCTGCTGAGCAGGGAGCCTGATGTGGAGCTTGATCCTAGGATCCTGGGATCATGACCTGAGCCAAAGGCAGCTGCTTAAGGCCTGAGCCACCCAGGTGCCCCTGTACATTCTAAATATATATAATTTGGGGGTGCCTGGATGGCTCAGTTGGTTAAGCATCTGATTCTTGGTCTCTGCTCAGGTCTTGATCTCAGGGTCATGAGTTTAAGAATTGCATTGGGCTCCATGCTAGGCATGAAGCCCATTTAAAAAAAAAAAAAAAGAAAAAAAATATAATTTTGTCAACTGTACTTCAAATAAATCTGCAGAAGAGGGGGAAAAAAAACCCAAGAAAATGCTTCATCCTAGGCCTTATATTATTGCTTATATAAATAGCTTTTCAATAAAATGATCACCATTCAGTCAAATGTAAGGAGACCCACAAAACAAGACATGAGTGAGAACAGAAAGACCTTTAATTCGTTGGAGATCTTAAGCATTGGAATAGTTAGACACAAATTATAAAAATGATTATACTTTCTGTTTTAAAGAATTAAGGCATTGGGGTGTTTGAGTGGCTTGCTTGGTTGAGCATTGACTCTTGATTTTAGCTCAGGTCGTGATCTCAGAGTCTTGGGATTGAGCCCTGCATCAGGCTTCCTGCTCAGCGGGGAGTCTGTTTGAGGAATCTCTCCTTCTGCTCCTTCCCACATTCACAGGCTCTCTCTAAAATAAATCTTAAAAAAAGAAGGCACAAGTTTGAATACAGTTGCAAGTAATAGGAAACTGTAACATGTGACCTATGAGATTTGGAAAATAAAAATAAAAACATCTTGAACTGAGATATGATGATTAAAATTGAAAACTTAATGGATTGGTTTAAGAAAAGAGTAGGTACAGATGAAGATAGAATTAGTAAACTGGAAGATAGGCCAAAAGAAATTCAAAATACAACATAAAGACGGGAAAATACAGAGAAAAGGAAAAAGGGGTGTAGAAGATAGAGCAGAAATGTCCAGTGGAGTCCTAGAAGGAGGAGAGAGAGAAATGGAGAGGACACAGTATTTGAAGGGTTGATCACTGGAAATTTTTCAGAACATCAAGTCAGTTGTTAAAGAAATCTAACAGGTTCCAAAAATGCACATTAAAAGAAATCCATATATGGAGAAACAGTCATCCTGCAGAAAACCAAATATAGGAAATCTTTGCCAGATAAACAGGCAAAATTCCTCCAAGGGAATATTAGTTAAATTGCTAGATGACTATTTAGCAGCAGTGGTAGAAGGTGAAGGACAGTGGGATATCTGCAGTAGCCTGAAAGGAAATAACTACCAACCACAAATTCTACACCAAGCAAAAATATGTTTTAAGAATGATTGTAAAATAGATCTTCAGACACACAGTTGAGTTTGCCACCAGCCAAGCAGGAAATTCTAAAGAATTTATTTCAGGTAGAAGGAAAATGAAGGTCAGAGATGAAAAAAAGAACAATGAAAGTCATTTTACATGAGTAAATATAAATAAACGTTGATTATTTAAAGCAATAATTGTGAAATTAAAAAGTACATAGAATTAAAGCAAAATAGTGTATCAGTCAGGAGTAATATAAATGATGAAAAGTTATTTTGGGGGATAAGGTTTTGATTAACATTAGACATTGTTAAGTTAAAAGGATATATGGAATATTTTTTAGGGTAACTTCTAAAAAGACAGAATTTGAGGGGCTTATGGGTGGCTCAGTTGGTTAAGCATCTGACTTCTGCTTAGGTTAGGGTCTCAGGGTCTTGGGATCAAGCCCCACATCAGGCTCTGTGCTTAGTGGGGATTCTGCTTCTCCCTGTCTCTCTTCCTCTGCCCCTCTCTCCACTCGTGCTCTCTCTCTCAAATAAATCTTTTAAAATACAAAAAAAAATAAAATAAAAGAACAGAATTTGAGTGTAAAAATTCCAAACCAGTACAGGGAAAACATTTGGAATTGTTTTTTAAAAAACATTTAATTAAGTGATAAGTTAGGTGGCACCAATTCTTAGTTCTAAGGGAACTCACAAAATAAGATGAGAATCAAGGAAGGCTTGCTTTCTGAAAGAAGTGGTGTTTTCTGGGATCCGAAGGATGAGTAGGAACTGCCCTAGGCTAGAGGCAGTCCATGAGCTTAGACCCCTTTTTAATGACTGTGGTGGAATACCTGCTTTCTAATAAATCTCTTTCAAGTGGTAAGAGTTGAAACTGGGACATGGCTGCCCAGTTTGATATTTTCAGCCTCCCTTGTAGTGAGGTATAGTCTTGTGGAAAGTCTTGCCAATGAAGTGTGAGTGGAAGTAAGATGATCTCTGACCCTACACCTCAGCTGGAAAGGAAACAACTTTGAAAATCTTGTGTTGAAAATGACAGAGTCATTATCATCCTGAGTCTCTGAAAGTCTGAGTGGAGGAGAGCTACCTACTGATCTGGTTCATCTATCTTGGACTGTCATAGTAGCAGGAAATAAACTTCTGTCTTCTTTGAGTCATGACATTTTTGGCTCCTTTGTTACAGCAGTTAGTATATATGTCTTTGCATATGTGTGTGTGTGTCTTTGTGTATGTATGTATACGTGTGTGTGTGTGTATATATATATATATATATACATATATATATATATATATTTTTTTTTTTTTTTTTACAAAAACAGAATATTTGGGCGCCTGGGTGGCTCAGTGGGTTAAAACCTCTGCCTTCAGCTCAGATCATGATCTCAGGGTCCTGGGATCGAGCCCCGAATCGGGCTCTCTGCTCAGCAGGGAGCCTGCTTCCCCCACCTCCGCCCTGCCTGCCTCTCTGCCTGTTTGTGATCTCTGTATGTCAAATAAATAAAATAGAATTGTACCATATGTACTATTTCACTTAACAAATCCATAGTATCTATATCTATATCTGTATATGTATTTTTAAGATCTTATTTACTTATTTGACAGAGAGAGATAGCACAAGAAGGGGGAGCAGCAGGCAAAGGGAGAGGGAGAAGCAGGCTCCCTGCTGAGGACCCTGGAATCATGACCTGAGCTCAAGGCAGACACTTAAATGACTGAGCCACCCAGGCATACCTCAGTAGATATATTTCCATGATTTTTTGAACCTTTAAGTTGAAAGAATAGTACAGTTAATACTACATTTTATCTTGTCAACTTGCTTTATCTTTCACTCTGTATATTCTTTTTCTGAACAATTTCAAAATGACCACGCTTTATGATGCTTCACCCTTAAATACTTCAGTGTGCATCTCCTATCGAAACAGACATTCTCCTGCAATACCGGCACTGCCGCAATACTGGTGCCTTAAGAAAATTTAATCATCCCTTACATTATCTAATATGTAGAGCATATTCAGTCTGAATTGTCCTCTGTTTTAATTTTAGTTGTCTTGATCTATGATCCAGTCAAGGTACATGCATTGCAAGCAGTACATCTCTTTAGTTCTCTGCCCTTTTTGCTTTTTTTTTTTAAACTATTTTTACTGTTTTAGAGAGTCCTAGAATACCTTATTTTCTGAATTTGATTGACTCCTCATAATAAAATTCAGGTTAATAAAAAAAATTTCTCTTAAATAATGAATTCAGAGGAAAAAATGGGAGAGACAGAAACAGAACACGCAATGAATAGTGGTACAAAGGGGGAGGGGGAAGATGTAGATCCATATATATCAGTAATTACTGTTAAATGTATACGAATTAACATTCAGTTAAAAGATAAACATTATTTTCAAACCTGGTTTTCAAGATTTAGATACAAACATAAAAATACAAAAGGTTGAAAGTAAGAGGGTCATAAAATAATGTATCATGCAGATAGATATACCAGTGTAAAGAAGGCTAGAGTACTTACATTGATATCAGAAAAAATAGGTATTTTAAGGCAAAAAAAAATTTACTGTTCAAGGCTTACTTCATGTTGATGAAAATTTAACTAGGAAGACATATTTGTTTTAAATTTGAACACATCTAATTAACATAGCCTCAAAATAAATCAGATATAAGGACAAATGCACAAATAGCCAACCTCTGTGGGATATTTAACACTTCCTTTTCAGTAATTGAGATAACAACCATTACCATGGTTTCCAGGTTACAAATTTTTCCAGGTGTAATAGAATGCTTTAAGAGGTTGGCCATATTTTAAGCCACAGATTCAGTCCAAATTTCAAAACACTGGAGTCCTATTAATTACATTTTTTTATCACAGTACACTGTTAAAATTCACCTAGGAATCAATAGCAGAAAGATAGCTAGAACACCCAATTTTGTTTGTAAATTAAATATACTAGTATGAAGTACCTTACGGGTAAAAGGGGGAGAAAGCATGTCTGAAATTAGAAAATATTTGGCATTGAATTATAAAAATATGGAGTATTGTGAGATGTAGGTATAGTAATACTTCAAGGGAAATGTATAATCTTAACTGCATATGTTATTATTTTTTTAAGATTTTACTTATTTATTTATTTGACAGAGAGATACACAGTGAGAGAGGGAACAGAAGCAGGGGAAGTGGGAGAGGGAGAAACAGGGTTCCTGCAGAGCAGGGAGCCCGATGCGGGGCTGGATCCTCGGACCCTGGGGTCATGACCTGAGCTGAAGGCAGCTGCTTAATGACTGAGCCACCCAGCTGCCCCACTAACTGCATATGTTAGAAGAGAAGAATGCCTTGAAGTTTATGAGCTAGACAGTCTCAGGAAGTCTGAGCAAAATATGCCCAAAGAAGGTATAAGGAAATGATAAAAATAGGAGCAGAAATTAAAATGTAAAGCAAACTGACATCACCAGGAAGGGTGAAGTAAAAGTATGTCTGAAAAGCCTTGCTTCTATAAGAGCAATGAGAACATTGCCAAAACTCATCAAAATCATTTTTTCAGAACGCTGGATATTTAAGAAGCTCAGCAGATTGTAGAAAAGAATAAGTTTAATGACATCCACAAGACATATTATAGTTAACTTTTTGAAAGCCAAATATAAAGCGAATATTGAAACTAGCAAGTCAAGCAGGGATGCCTGGGTGGCTCAGTTGGTTGGGTGTCTGCCTTTGGCTGGGTTCATGGTCTTGGGGTCCTGGGATCTAGTCCCTCATTGGGCTCCCTGCTCAGTGGAGAATCTGCTGCTCCCACTGCCCGTGCTTGTGCTCTCTCAAGTGCTTCTTCTCTCTCGAACAGTCTTAAAAAAAAAAAAAAAGTCAGAAGAAGCTCTTATACAAGATAATCTTAATAAACAGCTAATTTCCCATTGCAACCTTGGAGGCAAGAAGGCAATGGTATGACATTAAAGCTGCTGTAGATTATAAACCAAGAATCCTTTTTTAAAAAAAATATTTTTATTAACATATAATGTATTATTTGTCTGAGGGGTACAGGCCTGTGAATCATCAGGCTTACATATTTCACAGCACTCACCATAGCACGTACCCTCCCCAGTGTCCATAACCCAACCACCCTATCCCTATCTCCCCAGCCCCCAGCAACCCTCAGTTTGTTTTGTGAGATTAAGAGTCTCTTATGGTTTATCTCCCTTCCGATCCCATCTTGTTTCATTTTTCCAAGAATTCTTTTTTAAAGATTTTTTTTTTTTTACACATACAGCAAAACTTTTTTTAGTTGTTTATTTTAGTTCTTGTATAGTTAACATACAGTGTTAAATTAGTTTCAGGTGTATGATACCCTGATTCAACAATTCTGTGTAGTACTCAGTGCTCATCAAGATAAATGTACTCATAATCCCCTTCATCTGTTTTCATCCATTTCTCCACCCACTTACCCTCTAGTAACCATCAGTTTGTTCTCTAAGAGTCTTATTTTTTGGTTTGTTTTGTTTGTTTCTTAAATTCCACATATAAATGAAAATCATAACGGTACTTTTTTCCCCTCTGGTTGACTTATTACACTTAGCCTTATACTCTCTACATCCATCCATGTTATTGCAAATGGCAGGATTTCCTGTTTTTATGGCTGAGTAATATTCTGTTGTATGTATGTGTATATATACAAAATCATCTTTATCCATTTGTCTGCTGATGGACACTTGGATGGCTTCCATAATTTGGCTATTACAAATAATGCTGTCATAAACATAGGCAATTAGTGTTTTCATATTTGTGTAAATGTCCAGTAGTGCAATTACTAGATCATATGGGAATTCTATATTTAGTTTTTTGAGGAACTTTTAAACTGTTTTCCACAGTGGCTGTATCGGTTTGCATTCCCACCAGTAGTGCACTAGGGTTCCTTTTTCTCCACATCCTTGTCAATACTTATTGTTTCTTATGTTTTTGATTTTAGCCATTCTGACAATGAGGTGATATCTCATTGTGGTTTTGATTTGAATTTCCCTGATGGTGAGTGATACTGAGCATCTTTTCATGTGTCTTTTGGCCATCTGTATGTTTTCTTTGGAGAATGTCTGCTCATGTCTTCTGTCCATTTTTAAGTGGATTAATTGTTTTGTTTTATACGAGTTCTTTATATATTTTAGATACTAATTCTTCATCAGATATATCATTTGCAAATATTTTTTCCTATTCAGTAGGTTTTCTTTTGGTTTTGTCGACTGTTTCTGTCTTTGTGTGGAAACTTTTTATTTTTGGTGTGATCCTAATAGTTATTTTTGGTCCCTCTATAAGGAGACATATCTAAAAAAATGTTGTTATAGCCAGTATCAGAGAAATTACTGCCTGTGCTTTCTTCTAGGATTTTTATTGTTGCAGGTCTGACATATAGGTGCTTAATCCATTTTAAGTTTATTTTTGTGTATGGTGTAAGAAAGTGGTACAGTTTCATTATTTTGCAGGTAGCTGTCCAGTTTTCCCAGCACCAATGGTTAAAGAGACTATCTTTTCTCCATTGCATATTCTTACCTCCTTTGTTGAAGATTAATGGATCATATAATCGTGGGTTTATTTGTGGGTTCTCTGTTCCATTCCAATGATCTATGTGTTTGTTTTTGCGCCAGTACCATACTGTTTTGATTACTACTCCTTTGTAGTATATCTTGATATCTGGTTTTGTTTTTCTTTTTCAAGATTACATTGGCTGTTTGGGGTCTTCTGTGGTTTTGTACAAATTTTAGGATTATTTGTTCTAGTTCTGTGAAAAATGCTGTTGGTGTTTTGATAGGGATTGCATTAAGTCTGTAGATTGCTTTGGGTAGTATGGACATTTTAGCAATATTTTTCTTTAAATCCCTGAGCATGGAATATCTATTTGTTTGTGTCATCTTCAATTTCTTTCATCAGTGTTTTATAGTTTTCAGAGTACAGTTCTTTCAGCTCCTTAAGTTTATTCCTAGGTATTTTATTATTTTTGGTGTAATTGTAAGTGGGATTGTTTTATTAGTTTTCTGGTGCTTATTATTAGTGTATAGAAATGCAGTGCATTACTGTATATTGATTTTTGTATCCTGCAACTTTACTGAATTCATTCATCAGTTCTAGGAATTTTTTGGTGGAGTCTTTTGAGTTTTCTATATACAGTATCATGTCATCAACAAATAGTGCAAGTTTTACTTTTTCCTTACTAATTTGTATGCTTTTTATTTCTTCTCATTGTCTAATTACTGTGGCTAGGACTTTCAGGATTGTGTTGTATAAGTGTGGTGAGAATGGACATACTTGTCTTGTTCTGACCTTAGGAGCAAAGCTCTTAGTTTTTACCCATTGAGTATGATGTTAGCTGTGTGTTTTCCAAATACAGTCTTAAAATGTTGAGGTATATTCCCTCTAACCTACTTTGTTGAGGGTTTTTTTTTTTTTTTAAATCATGAATGGGTCTTGTACTTTGTCAAATGCTTTTCCTGTATCTATTGAAATGATAATATGATTTTTAAAATTCTTTTCTCGTGTTGATGTGATGTAACAAATCAGTTGATTTGCAAGTATTGAACCATTCTTGCACCCCAGAAATCTACTTGTTTGTGGTGAATGCTTTTCTTACTGTATTAATGGATTTAATTAGCTAATATTTTGTTGAGGATTTTTGGATCTGTGTTCATCAGAGATGTTGGCCTATAGTTCCTCCTTTTTTTTGTAATGTCTTTATCTGTTTTTGGTATCAGGGTAATGCTGGCCTCATAGAATGATTTTAGCAGCTTCCTTCCTCTTTTTTTAGAATAGTTTGAGAAGAATAGGTATTAATTCTTTTTTAATTGTTTGGTAGCATTCATCTGTGAAGTGGTCTGGTCCTGAACTTTTGTTTCTGGGAGTTTTTTCATTACTGATTCCATTTAATTGTTGGTAACCAGTCCGTTCAAATTTTCTTTCTTTCTGATTCAGTTTTGGTAGGTTATATGTTTCTAGGAATTTAATGATTTCTTCTAGGTTGTATAATTTGTGGGCTAATAATTTTTCAGAATATTCTCTTATAATCCTTTGTATTTCTGTGGTGTCTTATTTTTCCTTTCATTTCTGATTTGTTTACTTGAGTCCTCTGTTTGTTTGTTTGATGAGCCTGGCTGAAGGTTTATCAATTTCGTTGATTTTTTTTTTCTTTTTCAAATAACCGGCTTCTTGTTTCATTGATCTGTTCTTTTTGTTTGTTTCTGTTTTGTTTATTTCTGCTCTAGTCTTTGTTATTTCTTTCCTTCTGTTGGTTTTGGGTTTTGCTTGTTCTTTTCCTAGCTCCTTTAGAGGTAAAATTAGTTTGCTTATTTGAAATATTTTTCTTGCTTCTTGAGTTAGGCATGTATTGCTGTAAACCTCTCTTATAAAAGCTTGCTGCTTGTCAAAGATTTTAACTGTTGTGCTTTCATTTTTATTTGTCTCCATGTCTTTTCAAATTTTCTCTGATTTCTTGTTGACCCGCTCATTGTTTAGTAGCATGTTATTTAACGTCCATGTAATTGTGCTCTTTCCAGATTTTTTTCTTGTGGTTGATTTGTAGTTCATAGCGTTGTGGTTAGAAAAGATGCATGGTATAACTTCAGTCTTAAAAGTTGTGTAGACTTGTGGCCTAATATGTAATCTGGAGATTATTCCTGTGCACTTGAAAAAAATGTTCTGCTGCTTTAGGATGTAATGTTCTGAGTGTATGTTTTAGATCCATCTGGTGCAATGTGTCATTCAAATTCATTGTTTCTTTGTTGATTTTCTGTTTGAATAATCTGTCCATTCATATAAGTAGAAGATTAAAGTCCCCTACTATTACTCTGTTACTAATGATTACTTTCTTTATGTTTATGTTATGCTCGTATATTGGGTGCATAAATATTTACAATTATTATATCTTCTTGTTGGGATTGTTCCCTTTATGATTATATAGTGTCCTTCTTGTTCTCTTGTTATAGTCTTTGTTTTAAAGTCTCTTTTATCTGATACAAGTATTGCTACCCCAGCTTTCTTTTCACATCCATTTGTGTGATAAATACTTCTCTATCCCTTCACTTTCTTTCTTTTTTTTTTTTTTAAAGATTTTATTTATTTATTTGACAGATCACAAGTAGGCAGAGAGGCAGGCAGAGAGAGGGGGAAGCAGGCTCCCCGCTGAGCAGAAAGCCGGATGCAGGGCTCCATCCCAGGACCCTGGGATCATGACCAGAGGCTTTAACCCACTGAGCCACCCAGGTGCCCCATCTATCCCTTCACTTTCAATCTGCATGTGTCTTTAGGGCAGAAGTGAGTCTCTTGTAGGTAGCATATAGATGGATCTTGCTTTTTTATCCATTCCATTACTCTATGTCTTTTGATTTGAGTGTTTAATTCATTTATATTCGGTGTAATTAGTGGTATATATGTACTTATTACCATCTTATTACTTGTTTTATGGCTGTTTTGTAATTCTTCTCTGTTCCTTCTCATGCCCTCTTCTGTCTTGATTATTTGGCTTTCTTTAGTGAAATACTTGGATTTCTTTCTCTTTATTTTTTCAAATCTGTTACTAGTTTTTGATTTACAGCTACCATTTGGTTTGTGTATAACATCTTCTGCATATAGCAGTCTATATTAAGTTGATGGTCACTTAAGTTTTAGCCCATTCTTTACTCCTCTCCTTACTGTGTTTCAGGTATACGGTGTCATACTTTACATCTTTTTCTTTTGAGAGTGTCTTAACTGATGTTTACAGATATACTTATTTTTACCAATTTTGTGTTTCCTACTTTTTAAACTCTTATTTATAGTCTTTGCTTTCCACTCAGAGTCCCCTTCAGTATTTCTAATAGGACCATTTTGGTGGTCATGATTTCTTTTGTCTGTTTGGGAAACTCTTTAGCTCTCCTCCTGTTCTGAATGGTAGCCTTACTGGATGGAGTATTCTTGACTGCTGATGTTTCCCTTTCAGCACTTTGAATATATCATCTGACTGGCAAAGCTTCTGATGAAAAATCAGCTAACAGCCTTATGAGGTTTCCCTTATATGTAATGTTTTTCTTTTCTCCTGCTGCTTTTAAAATTCTCTCTTTATCACTACTTTTGGCCACTTTAATTACTATGTGTCTTGGTTTGGACCTTCTTGGGTTGATTTTGTTATGGGATCTGTGTGCTTCCTGGATCTGGATTTCTTTTTCCTTCACCCAGATTCAGGGAGTTTTCAGCTATTTCTTCAAATAAATTTTCTGTCGCAATTCCTCTCTTCTTCTGAGATACCTATAAAATGAATGTTAATATATTTCATGGTGTCACTACGTTTTCTAAGTCCATTTTCATTTTATATTTTTTTCCTCTCCCCCCATCTTGATTGTTTTCTATTATTCTGTGTTCCAGGTCCCTGATCCATTCACCTGCTGCTTTTCATCTAAAATGTATTCCATCTACTGTATTTTTAATTTCAGTTACTGAGTTCTTCATTTCTGATTGGTTCTTTATATTTTCTGTCTCTTTGTAAGGGGTCTCACTGAGGTCCTCAGTGAGTCTTTTCTCAAGTCCAGTGAGTATCTTTATCATCGTTAGTTTAAATTCTCTATCAGGCATATTACTTATCTCTGTTTCATTTACATCTCTTGCTATAGTTTTGTCCTGTTCTTTCATTTGAGACATATTCCTCTGTCTCTTCATTTCGTTTAACTTTTTGAGTCTGTTTCTGTATGTTAGGCAATTTAGCTATGTCTCCTGCTCTTGAAAGTAACAGCCTTTTGAAGAAAAGGTCATGCCCTGTAATGCAGTATCCTCTGTTCACTAGAACCTCGTACTTCAGGGTGTCTCCTATGTGTGTTGTGTATGTCCTGCTGTTGTGGCTGAGCCGCTTTTTTCTTTAGTCCACATGTCTGCAATGCAGCTTCTCTTTTGTTTGTTTGGTTCCTTTGCTGTTAGTGGGCCAGTCTGGGGCCACTTTGGGCTTTAGTTGAGTCAGATTGAGCATTTGCCAGAGATGCTGTAGCCCCAAACTCTAGAGTGCTTTTCCTGTTTTGTCCCCTGAGAAACTTTTGTTGGTGGGCAAGGCCTGCAATCAGACCAGCTGTCTACTCCCAGCGCACTGTTGGGGCTGCTGTGTGACTGGTATATGTGGTTATCTTTCCTTTTCTCTGGGGCAGGAGTCACTTTGTAGTGGTGCCGGAACATTGGTACTGCTTGCACACTGTCAGGCTTGTGGCATTACATTGGATAGGCTCTCACCAAGGGTGTATTGGAGGGGGCAGATCTGTAGAAGCATGTAGGATGCAGGGTGTTAGTGAAGTTTGCCCTGATCTGCTGTGGAAAGAGATGTGGAGAACAGGCATGGCTGAAGGGGCATGTCCACAGGAGAATGCAGGTGTGGGTTGGCGATGTTAGCAAGTTAGGTAGCAAGTATCAGCATTGTGTTATGTGCTTAGGCTGGTAGTAGGGGGAGGAAATTGCCCCCCCCCAACTCCTTTGTTCCTGGAGAAGTCTCCCAACTGGTCCCTGTTCATATAGCACAGGCTCTGAGATTAGTAAATCTCCCTCCTGTGTACCCCAGGTGATTTTCAAACTGCTGCTTCTATGCTGTCTCTGTGGGACTGTTTGTTTTGCTGTCTCTTTAGGGTAGGGACTTCGTTTCCTCTTGCTCTTCCAGCTCTCTCAGAGCCAAGCCCACTGATTCTTCAAGTACCAGGTTTTAAGTCCTGCTGGTTGTAAGAACTTGTGAAATTCAGCCCCTCTGTTTTTCAAAACCAAATATTATGGGAATTTGTCTTTCCTGTGTGGGCTCCCCAGTGTGGGAGTCTTTCTCTCCCCTCTATGCACCCGGGTGTCCCTCCCTCCCATGGACAGTCCTCAGTGTTTGTTTAGCTCATAACCATGACTCTGCCCTTCCTGCCCTCTTCCATATGGTTTCTTCTCTACATTTAGCTGTAGAAAATTTGTTTTACCAGTCTTCAGGTCATTCATTTACACTGATGTGTTATCACGTTGTATCCATTGGACAAGGTGAGCTTAGAGTCCTCCTATTCCACCATCTTTCCCTGAAGTCTCAAGAATTCTGTATCCAGCAATAATGTCCTTCTAACTAAAAAAATTAACACATTCTCAGATAAATTAAGAGCTAAGTTTGTCACTAGCAGATCTATATGACCTGTAAGGAGTCGTGGCTGAAATGAAAGGACAGTTATATCCACATGAAGAAATGAAGTGCACTGGTAAGGTAACTACATAGATAAATGTAAAAGAATACATATATACTTAATGTTTATAAGTTTTTTTCCCCTATCTGATTTAAAAGGCATTGATTTTATAAAGCAAAGGTTATAAATATGTATTCATAGTCATATAATATGTAAAGCCATAACCTGTATGACGGTAGCTCAAAGGCGTAAAAGAATAGGTATATAGGAACAATGTTTTTGAATAGAATTGAAATTGTCAGTATTAATTTAAAATGGTTGTCATAGGTTAAGATATTAAGAAAATAACTCAAATACAGTAAAAGAAGTGACAAGGGGATTAAAATAGCACACCAGAAAATAATCTGTTTTGGGGGCACCTGGGTGCCTCAGTCGGTTAAGGATCTGACTCTTGATTTTGGCTCAGGTCATAATCTTCGTTTGTGAGACCTGAGCCCTGTGTCAGGCTCTGTGCTGGGCTTGGAGACTGCTTTAGATTCTCTCTCTGTCCCTCCTTCCTCCCCCTCCCAAAAAAGAAATGAAAATACCTGTTTTAACAAAAAGAAGTCAGCAATGGAGAAATAGAGGGAGAACAAGGTAAAAGATCTATAGAAAACAAATAGCAAGAAGTAATCAGAGGGCACCTGGATGGCTCAGAGGATTAAGACTCTGCCTTCAGCTCAGGTCATGGTCTCAGGGTCCTGGGATGGAGTCCCACATTGGGCTCTCTGCTCAGCAGGGAGCCTGCTTCCCCCCATCTCTCTCTGCCTACTTGTGATCACCTCTCTCTCTGTGTCAAATAAATAAATAAAATCTTAAAAAAAAAAAAGTAATCACAAATCCTACCTTATCAGTTATTACATGTAAATGAATAAGCATTCCAATTAAAAGACAGATATTGGTAGAATGGGTAAAAAAGTATGATTCAAACATGCCATCTGTAAGAGACACCATTTAGATTATAATACACCAATAGATTGACAATGAAAACATGGATAAAGATATACTTGGCAAATGGTAACTCAGGGGAGCTGGAGTAGCTATATAATGTCAGACAAAATAGGCTGTAAGATGAAAATTGTTGACAAAGGAATTTTATAATGATAAAAAGGTCAAGCCATCAAGAAGGTATAACCAGGGACACCTGGGTGGCTCAGTGGTTAAGCATTTGCCTTTGGCTCAGGTCATGATCTCAGGGTCCTGGGATCGAGTCCCACATCAGGTGCCTTGTTCAGCGGGAAGTCTGCTTCTTCCTCTCCCACTCCTCTTGCATGTGTTCCTTTTCTTCCTATGTCTCTCTCTGTCAAATAAATAAACTCTTTAAAAAAAAAAAGAAAATACAACAGTTATAGACATACATTGATCTGTCAAAAGCCCCAAAACACATGAAACAAAACTGGCAAAATTGAAGGGAGAAATACACAATACAATAATAATAGTTGGAAGTGTAAAATTGTACTTTTTAAATAAGATTTATTCATTTGTTTATTTATTTGAGAGAGAGAACAAGCAGAGGGGAGGAGCAGAGGGAGAGGGAGAAGCAGACTCTCTGCTGAGCAGGGAGCCCAACATGGGGCTCAATCTCAGGGCCCCAAGATCATGACCTGAGCTGAAGGCAGATGCTCAACTGACTGAGCCTCTTAGGCACCCCTCCACTTTTTTGGTTTTTTAAACATGTATTTATTTTAGAGAGAGAGAAAGAGTGGGGTTGAAAGGGGCAGAGGAAGAGAGAACCTTAAGCATACTCTGCACCAAGCACAGAACCTGACATGGGGCTCGATTTTACAACCACAAAATCATGATCTGAGCTGAAACCAAGAGTTGGATGCCCCACTGACTGTGCCACCTACGCATTCCAAATTCCACTTTTAATAAAGCATACAACAACTGGGTAGATCAACAGAAAATGGAAGATGTGAACATCAGTATAAACTGGTAGACATCTATAGGATATTCCATCCAAAGTGAGCAGAATACACACATTCTTCTTAAGTGCAGCTTGGATCATTCTCCAGCATTGACATTTATTACCTCATGAAAATAATTCCCAATAAATTTGAAAGCATTGAAATTATAGACTGTGTTCTGTAACTGTAATGGAATGGAATTGGAAATCATTAATGGAAGGAAACTTGGAAAATTCTACATGTGTAAAAATTAAACCATAGACTCTCAAATCAGTGGGTCAAGGAAGAAATCACAAAAGAAATTAAAAAATACTTAGAGACTAATGAAAATGAAAACAGCATATGAAAATGTATGAGATGCAGCAAAAACTCTGCACAGAGGGACATTTATAGCTGTAAATACCTCCATTATAAAAGAAAGGTCTAAACTTACATCTTAACTAGATAAGGAAAAACAATTTAAGCCCAAATAAACAGAAGGAAGAATAATAAAATTTAGAGTGGAAATTGATGAAATAGGGTATAGAAAATAGAGAAAACCAAAAGTTGAAAAAGAACAAAATAGACAAACCTCCAGCTATACCGAAAATGAAGACTCATTAAAAGCAGGAATGAAGTAGGAAACATTTCCTTTTCCTTCTTTCCCTTCCTCCCTCCCTCCCTCTCTCCCTTCCTTCTTTTCTTCTGTCCTTCCTTTCTTCCTTCCTATTTTTCATTTATTTACAGAGAGAGGAGAGAGCATGAGTGGGTGTAGGGGCAGGGATACAAGAAGATTCCCCGGTGAGCAGGGATCCTGATGTGGAACTGGATCCCAGAACCCTGGGATCATGACCTAAGCCAAAGGTAGACACTTAACTGACTGAGCCACCCAGGTGCCTAAAAGTAAACATTTCTATGGTCTTACCAAAATAAAAAGGACTACCATACAATATTGAAGCTACTAGGATGAGATAGGATTTAAGGATTTGGGATTTAAGATCATAGTGTGTGTATGTACACATTTTCCCCTAGGATAGTGGCTTAGGATTTGCTAGTTCAGCAGTCATGGCAGCTTTAGAGAGCATAGCTACCACAAATAATAAGAATTTGTTTATACATAATCCTATAAATTCCACAGAAGATCCATTAGAGCTAATACTGAGTTCAGCAAAGTTGCTGGATAGAAGATCGGTGTACAAAAATCAATTGTATTTCAGTACACAAGCAATGAAAAACCCAAAAATGAAATTAAGAAAAAATTCCTTTGACAATAGCATCCAAAAAAAATAAAATACCAAGGAATAATTTTGACAAAGGAAGTATAAGAGTTGCATGTTTAAAGCTACAAAAAATTGTTGAAATAAATTAAAGAAAACTGAAATTACAGCAAAAACATCTCATGTTTATAGATTTTAAGACTTTATGTTGTTAAGCTGGTAATACTTCCTTAGCTGATTTACAGGTTCAGTTTAATTTTTTTTAAGATTTATTTATTTGAGAGAGAGAACAAGTGTGTGCATGTGGAGTAGGAGCACAGGAAGAGGGAGAGAAACTCTAGCACACACTCTGCTGAACATGGAGCCTGTCTCACAACCCTGGATCATGACCTGTGCCAAAATCAAAACTTAGCCACCCAGTGGCCCCTCAGTTTAATTTGTATCAAAATTTCAACTGCCTTATTTGAAGAAATTAATAAGTGAGCTTATCTTAAGATTCAGTGGAAAAGAAGAGACCAGGATAGCAAAAATTATTTTGAAAGAGAACAAAAGTTGAAGGACTCCTATTCCCAAATTCAAAACTTACTGAAAGGTGTAGTAATCAAACCAGTATGGTACTGGCATAGGGATAGACAGATCAGTGGAATAGCGTTGAGACTCCAGAAATAAACCATTACATTTATGGTTAGTTACAAGGGTGCCAAGACAATTCATTGGGAAAGAAAAGGTTTTCAGCAAATGTTACTGGGATAACTAGATACAAACAATAACAAATTGAGTCATAGACTTAAATGTCAAAGCAAGAACTACAAACTCTGAAGAAGACATAGACATAAATGTTTGTGACTTCGGATTTGACAATACTTTTTTCAGATATGACACCAAAAGTAAGAACAAGAAAGGAAAAACTAGATAAATGAGACTCCATTATAATCAAAAACTTTTTTAGCTGTAAATTGCCATGTGTTGAAAGTGGGAATACAGCTCACAGAAGAAACTACTTGTGAATCACGTATCCGACAAGAGACTAGGAGAGAATATGTTTAGAACTCATAGCTCAACAATAAAAGACAATGCAAATTTAACTTATGAATTAAAAATGGGTAAAGGATCTGAATAGATATTTCTCTGAAGAACACATGTAGATGGCCAATAAGCACATGAAAAAGATGCTCAACATCAGTAGTCACTAGGGAAATGAAAATAAAAAACCACAATGAGTTACATTTCACACCATTTGAAAAAGAAGAATAATTACTAGTGAATATTCCAAGAAATTAGGATCTTCATACATTGCTGGTGGTACAGCTATGTGGGAAAACAGTTTAGTGCTTCCTTAAAAAGTTAAATAGAGGTATCATATGTCCCAGCACTTCCCCACTTAGTATGTAACCTAGAGAACTGAAAAAACATCTACACAAAAATTTGTACATGGATGTTCATAGCAGCAGTTACATTCATAATAGGTCTAAGTAGAAATAACCCAAATATCTATCAACTGATGAATAGATAAAATATGATATAGCCACATAATGGAATATTACTTAGCAATAAGAAGGGAATGAGGTCCTGATACGTACTACAACATGAATGAATCTTGAAAACATTATGCTAAGTGAAAGAGGCCGGACTTTTGTGTCTGTCATAATGTGTGGTTTCATTTATAAGGAATGTGCAGAATAGGGAAATCCACAGATACCAAAAGTAGAGTAGTAGTTGCCAGGGGCTGGGGTGATGGGGAATAACCGTTAACAAGTACAGAGTTGATTTAGGAGGCAATGAAATTTTCTGAAATTATTGTTTGTGTTTTCACAATCCTGTGAATGTAGTAAATCTGCTTAATTATACTCTTTAAAAGGGAATTTTGCAGATTGTGAGTTATTTCTCAGTAGATCCAAACAATATGTATTGTTTAAAAAAAAAAACTGGAAAGCCAGATGTGGGTTCTTTGAAAAAACTGATAAACTAGATAAGCCTTTCACAAAATTGGTCAAGGGGAAAAAATACGTGCAAATGCCAGGAATGAAAAAGAATATGACTTATGATCTTTCAGATATTGAAAATATAGTAAGGTATTTTGAATACCTGTGCCAGTAAGTAAAAAAAAACCTGGAAGTACATACTTTCTTAGAAATATAATTTATAAAACCCACATGGGAGAAATTACAATAAAAAGTTTGAATAATCTTATCATCATTTAAAGAACTGAATTTATAATGAAAAAATCTTCTTAAAAATAAACTGTTAGGTTTAGAGTTCTATAAAAACTTGAAGGAAGAAATAATTCCTCCCTCATTTATGGAGATACCATGACCTTGATATAAGAAAGTATAGTGTAATGTTAACATGAGAAAATCAGGTAATGCAGTTTATCACTTTGTCAGATTTTTTTTTTTTTTAAGATTTTATTTATTTGACAGAGAGCACAAACAGGGAGATGGCAGGCAGAGGGAGAGAAGGAAGCAGGCTCCTGGCTGAGTAGAGAACCTGACTGGGGGCTCGATCCCAGGAGCCTGGGATCATGACCTAAGCTGAAGACAGCCACTTAACTGACTGAGCCACCCAGGTGCCCCCATCACATTGTCAGATTGAAGAAAAAAATATGTGTAGAAAAAAAATTATGTGATGAAATTCAGTATCTGTTCACAAAGATGTTCTTAGAAAACAGAGTATATCAGCTTTCTCAATATGATATTTGATATTTTGAACCAAGCCTTATATTTAGTGGTGAAACCTTGAAAGCTTTCAAGTTGAGATCAGATGCGAGACAGAGATGCAAGTTGTGATCGCTTCTGTTTATAATTCTATAAGGCAAGAAAGAAAAATAAGCAAAATACATAGCTGTCATAGTAGGTAATATGATTGTGAATATAGAAAATTCAGATTTTTCTAGGGATAAATTATTAACATTAACATAATACAGTAATGTGGCTTGATAAATAAAAAGTGATAAAATGATAATGTTTAATATATAAAAGTCAGTGGTATTTTTCTGTAGGAGCAACAGTTAAAATACTTTTAAAGCTGTAAAAATAAATAAATACTCAGAAGTCATTCCAAAAATTATGTAAAGTCCTGTTTTCAGGGAATATATTAAAACCTTACTGTGAGATAGTTAAGAACTAAATAAATTGAGAAGAAATAGTTTTCATGGATTTGAAGCCTTATTTATTTTTCTTTTTAGTGATATCAGTTTTCCTAGTTAATGTACAGATTCAGTGATATTGCAGCCAAGATCTCAGAAGATGTATGTAGTTTTTTTTTTTTTTTAAGATTTTATTTATTCATTTGACAGAGATCACAAGCAGGCAGAGAGAGAGAGAGAAGAGGAAGCAGGCTCCCCGCTGAGCAGAGAGCCCAATGAGGGGCTTGATCCCAGGACCCTGAGATCATGACCTGAGCTGAAGGCAGAGGCTTAACGCACTGAGCCACCCGGGCACCCCAGAAGATATGTGTAGTTTTAAATAGAAAAGCTAAGTCTAAAATTTGTAAGGAGAGGCAGAGGTCCAATTATTTTTTCAAAGGAATAATAACAGGATAGCAGGACTTGTGACCTGGTAAATACTTAGATTTATTTTGTAATTAAGACATGATGTTGACAGGGGGCTAAGCAAAGAGACCAATGGAACAGAAGAGAAATCTTGGAAATAGACCAACACATAAGTGGACACTTGATTTTTGATAGGGGCACTGTGGAGCGGTGATGAAAGAGCTTTTAAAGAAATGATTCCAATATAATTGGGCTTCTATAAAGCCAGAAACAAAATTGACTCCTTGCCTCACAACATACACAAAAGGTCAATTCCAGGTGGATCATAGATCGAAAAGTAAAAAGTACAACTAAAAGTTTTAGAGTTAAGTGTAACTTTAGCCTTGCTAAGAGTTACCAAACAAGTTATAAAAAGCACAAAATATAAAGGAAAAATGATAACTACATTATGTTAATCAAAAGATACTATAGGGGTGCCTAGGTGGCTCAGTCAGTTAAGCAGCTGCCTTCAGCTCAGGTCATGATCCCTGATCATGGGGTGGGTGGAGCCCCACATTAGACTCCCTGCTCAGCAGGGAGTCTGCTTCTCCCTCAGCCCTTCCACCCCTACCCTTCTCTTGTGTACTCTCTCTCTCTGTGTCTTTCAAATGAATAAATAAAACTTTTTTTTTTCCCAAGATTTTATTTATTTGTCAGAGAGATAGCACAGGCAGGTGGAGTGGCAGGCAGAGGGAGAAGCAGGCTCCTTCCTCAGGACCCTGGTATCATGACCTGAGCTGAAGGCACATGCCTAACCAACTGAGCCACCCAGAAGTCCTAATAAAAATCTTTTAAAAAGGGCACCTGGGTGGGTCAGTGTGGTAAGCCTCTGCCTTCGGCTCAGGTCATGATCTCAGGGTCCTGGGATCCAGTCCTGCATCAGGCTCTCTGCTTAGCGGAGAGCCTGCTTCCCCACCCCCCTCTGTCTGCCTCTCTGCCTACTTGTGATTTCTCTCTCTGTGTGTCAAATAAATAAATAAAATCTTTGAAAAAAAAAATCTTTAAAAAGAAAGTTACTACAAAGAGTGTGGGGAAAAAAGCAAGTTTAAAGTAGAAGAATATATTTGCAACACATATAACCAAGGACTTATATTTAAAATAACTGTCATTGATTTTTAATTATTAGATTATATGTATAATTATAACATAATTAAATGTATAAAATGAATAAGCATATATATTATTAGAATCAGAAAAAATACAACCTAATTGAAAAAAAGCCTTAAACAGGTATTCTACAAAAGAAAAAATTCAAATGATATATTTTTTAAAGATTTTATTTATTTATTTGACAGAGACACAGTGAGAGAGGGGACAGAAGCAGGGGGAGTGGGAGAGGGAGAAGCAGGTTTTCCACTGAACAGGGAGCCTGATGAGCGCTTGATTCCAGGACTCTGGGATCATGACCTGATCTAAAGTCAGATGCTTAACAACTGAGCCACCTGGGTGCCCCTGAAGTGATTAATAAACATATGAAATGGTTTTCAGTCTCATTAGGAATCGAGAAAATGTAAATTAAAGCCAGTATGAGATTTAACATACTCTTAAAAGTTGCAGTAAATACTAAAGTCAGACTAAACCAGGTGAGGGTGATACGAATTTTATGTAGTACTATTGAACATGTGCATACATACACTATTATGTAGGAGTTATTTCCTGGATTTATACCTAGACAAACTTGTGCAAATATGCCCTGATACACTTTGCTAAAAATTTATGGCAGCATTGATTGTAATAGTTCAAACCTGAAACTAGACCAGATGTTCATTTGCAGTACCTTAGATGAATAAATTAATGCACTGGAATATTCTGCAGTGAAAATAAATGAACCACAGCCACATGTACCATCATGGATGAATATTAAATAAGTAAGATGTAAAGAATACGTACAGTGTATTTCCATTTACATAAAGTCAGAAACAAAACTAGATTTTGTCTAGAACATGTATTCTTAGCAGGGATGATCTTGTTCCTGTTGGTGGCAAAAAATTGTTCTTTGGAGTTGAAAAAATAGAATTATAATGGTTTGTCACCCTCCAAAGCTTAATGCTACCTGATAAAACCTTTACTTAGTACCTAATTTCTGTTTTGAGTTTTCTTGAGTATCACATGAGCACCACTTATAGTGATATGAATTCATAAAAGATATATAAAGCATATGCAATGTTAGTACTACAAAATTGTGTTGGATAGGTGATTGGAGGACTTTCAAATTATTGCTTGATCTTGAAGTTATCTGTAGAGGTGGTCTACACATGCCAGTTGGTTCCATTTGCTGCTTTGTGAATGTTTGTTTGATACTCTGTGCTTTTGTGTATGACTTTGGCATTAAGAATTAAATAGAAATATGCTGTTTTATTATTTAATTGAACAGAAGTTATCAACCCATTAGTTATACCAGTACTGAAAAGAAGAAAATGTCAATTATCTCAGTATCTAGTAGCTAATTAAAAGTTTCTTTTTTGAATCAAGCAAAAGGGAAAAGTTTACTAAAAATTGTAGAAAATTAACTTTTTCAGTTTTATTTGCTGGAAAAGTGGATGTTAATTTAAAAATTTTTTTACATTGTTATTATATAAATGGATATATATGAAATTGATGCATCACAATTTATGTAAATAAATTACGTTAAAAAGCAAATAACAGTTATAAAGCCAAGTGAAATATTGATAGCCTTTAAAATTTTAATTTTTAACTTAAAAAATTTAATCACTTCTAACCCTGCATTGAATAAAAGAGTAGGCTTTATAATACCTTATATGTGTATTAAAAAATCACAGATACATATACAGATAAACAGTATATCTGATATTAAAAGTTCAAGGAGAGTGATTGGGGGAAATCTGAAAAGGCTACCTAAGGTTGATAATGGGGATAAAGAAAGCCGAACACTGGTCTAGTAATGTATGTATAAGTGATAAAACTATAAAGAAAAGCAAAGAAGTGATTATCATGACATTTAAGATATTTACGCTGAGGATAAGGTAGATGCTAGGTGCTTTTAGAATTATGACACTGGTCTGTTTTTTGACTTATGTGCTAGTCACTCAGGTGTTTACATTATAGTTATGTGTTAGTCTGTGTTCATGTTTTATGTACTTTTCTGTATGAGTGTTACCATGAAAAAAAGGTAGTTTGTAGACTTTATGGAAATGCAGAATATTATTTAGATTTTACATATGCATGATTATGAACTAATTTTCCAACCTAATAAACTTCTTTGTTTTTTTTTTTTTTAAGACTATTTATTTATTTATTTATTGAGAGAGAACGCATGTGCGCACAAGCCAGGGGAGGACAGAGGGAGAGGGAGAGAGAATCTTAGACTTCACACTGAATCTGGAGCTGATGTGGGGCTTTACCTCACAACCCTGAGATCATGACCTGAACTGAAATCAAGAGTTGGAGGCTTGGGCGCCTGGGTGGCTCAGTGGGTTAAGCCGCCGCCTTCGGCTCAGGTCATGATCTCAGGGTCCTGGGATCTCAGGGTCCTGAGTTGGAGGCTTAACTAGCAGAGCTACCCAGGCACCACCAACTTAATAGATTTTTTTTTTTTTAAGATTTTATTTATTTGACAGACAGAGATCACAAGTAGGCAGAGAGGCAGGCAAAGAGAGAGGAGGAAGCAGGCTCCCTGCTGAGCAGAGAGCCCGATGCGGGGCCCGATCCCAGGACCCTGGGATCATGACCTGAGCTGAAGGCAGAGGCTTTAACCCACTGAGCCACCCAGGTGCCCCAACTTAGTAGATTTCTTAATAAAAAAATAGATGTTGACCGATTAAAAGATTTCTCTGAACAGAAACAGAAATGCCAGGGCTTGTTTTTTGTTTTTCAGATGGGCTCAGTTCTTCATTCATCCACTAATGATAAGAGATGCAATTGACCGTGAGGTTGAAGCTGTTGATAGTGGTAAGATAAGTGCTTTATATTTTATGATTATTTCTTGCATTGAACTAGGTAGGTATTTAACACATACATGATTCTTTATCACTAGACCATTTTATCTTTGTATCATAAAGGGCTGAAATGAAATAAATGTATCATTTATTCCTAAACCATTAAATGTCTTAATTCAGTATAGATTTGAAAAAAAGAATGATAGATTATTGTTTTTCGATCTTTGTTTTTTGAGGGTTTTACCTTAGTGACTAATCTTTTGCAGGATGGTAGCCTAATCCTTAAAGCTAATGCTGTGTGTTGAAACTTCAAAAGCTCACATAACTCCTTTTGCATGAAGAGACTTTTTTTCTGGGACTTTTAAGTACCATTCTGATATTTAAATAGCTTACCTTTTGTTACCTCTGTGTGTCAGTGCTTTGTAGTTTAAATTTTGGTAGTTCTGGAAATAATTGTGATATATTTATGGATAAAGAAGCTAAATCCTTGAATAGGAAATGCATTTAATTTTGTTTTTTGACAGTTTTTCTTGCCTTTAGTATGTAAAGAATGAAGACCATAAGGAAAACTGTACTTATATAGGGTGAGGCTTCATTATAGAGCTGTGCTATAAATATCCCTTAATTACAGAGTACCAATAAATAGCACCACCATAGAATAACCCTGCATGCTTTATTTTAGCATTGAAAACATGTAATACTAAACTTGGGAGCACTTTCAGTTCATACAGGTTAGGCTTGGCTTGCAAGAACTCAAGAGACAGGTTTCTGCACTTGTTTTCTCCTTTTGTGGCATTTTCCTCTTTGGCTTGATTCAGTGTTGAGTTGTAATACTGGCTTACTGCATTCATTAAACTGAGTAAACTATAGATGGTTAGAAAGAGCCATCTGCTGGAAGTCAGCAGATTTTGTGTTTTACTTCTAAAAGTTTAACTGACTGTGGCCCTCAACTTACTTGTAAAAGAGGGTGGAGTTATATTCCTCCAAGCTCTTCTATCTTCTTATAACCAAGGATTTATTTTCTTCATTTTTGTTATTTGCCTATGACAATGTCTGTTTTATCACAGATCCAGATAAGTATTTGTTGAGTGGATGACAAACCAAAATAACCAAGGAAAACTCTAAAAGACTTTTCTACTTTTTGAGACCTAGGAACTGTTTTCTGTCTTAAATACTTTGAAGTATGTTTTTCCTTATACAGTTTCTACATTGGGTTGAAGTGTTGGTATTTACGAAATTAAACCTGTAATTCAATTTTACAAATTTAAGTCAAAATATATTTTATTATATTTTGAAATATTATATAGAAATAGATATGTGATATATGACATGTGTATACACACATGTAATAAGTAGTTTTGGTTTAAAATGAACTTAAGCTAAAAGCTTTATTGTTTTTGTTTTGCTCTGCTCATTTGTTTTTGATGAGAGGAGACCTAGTTCAATTTGTGACTTGATACAAAGAGCTCAGTATATGTGATTAGTAACTTAGCCTCCCAAATGTGAAGGATTTACTTAAGATGGGGGAGATGGAGGAACTCTTAAATTGTAAGATTACCATTCATTACATGAATTACTATTCATTAACCAGTTTCAAAAGTTCAGTAATCTGATGTTACTTTCTTCTATTCAGTTGTGATAGTCTTTCTTCTATCATTCTTATCTCAACTACATGTTTTTAGTTGCCTGCTTGCCTGGATGGTCCATTCCTTGTTAGAGAAGTTGAAGGGAGGTTCAGCTTTCCTGGGAGATTCATCTTATTTTCCTTTTTTATTCCTTTTCATCTGCTTATAAAAAAAGAGCCTTTCCTGGGTTTTTAATTTATTACGTAGTTCTAACTTCATTACTCTATCACCGTGCCCCGCATTGACAATCTATTTTTGTTCTAATCTTTCAAAGGAATGGTTAGATGCTTATATTTAAAAGCATTTGTTTATACATTGCGGATAGGGGTGTTCAGTGTTCTACAGTTTTCTTGAATACATTTGATAACAGAAACTCATGTCAGTGTCCACAGGGTAGGTTTTAAAATGGGATTAGCTTATTGCTAAAAGAAGATTGTAGAGAAAAAAAATTGTTCTTAATGATTAGCTTTTTATTTTAGTGATAGTTCATTCTCACATAAATGTATATGATTTCCTACACAATGTGTCTTAGTGATTGAGTTTGAAAATATGGCCAAAGCCTTTTTAAATCTAATCAAGTAGTGGAATGTGTTCTCTAAGTGTTCAGATATTTATACTCTATTTTTATCAGTTGTTGTGGATGTATCACTTTTTGTGGATATGTTTACATGTCTGTTATCTTTCTGTTGCCACTAAAACAGATTACCAGAAACTGAGTGCTCAAAATATCACAGATTTATTTTCTTAAACGTTGGAGGTCAGAAGTCTAAATTACTTCCTTACTTAGCTGCATTCCTTTTGGAGGCTGTACGAGAGAAGCTGTTTCCTGGCCTTTTCCATCTTCTAGTTACCGTTTGTGTCCCTGGCTATGGCTCTTTTCTCTATTTTAGGAGTCATCAGGGTAGGTAGAACCTTCTCTCTGAATTCTGCTTGTGTCCTTAGATATTTTCTCTGACTTTGACCCTCTTGTCTTTCTCTTCTAAGGACCCTTGTGATTACATTAGGACCCCCCAGATAATCCAGGATAACCTCTCCTTCTCAGGATCCTTAATTTAATTCATACCTGCAGAGTTCTTTTTACTATGTAAGAGAACCCATTCGTAGGTTTTGGAGATTAGGATGTATACATTTTGGGGGGCTCTTATTCAACCTACCACACTTAATAATGGAATTGTTTTTCTTGTCTTGTAACCATATCTTCATATTTTTTAAAAGATTTTTAATTTGTTGAAGCTATGTATATATTTTTTATCGTCTCATTATTGATTTAGATTTCATGGTCTATACATAACTAAAGTATATTGAATACATTTACTTCTGTTTCTTCCTATCCCTACTGTCACCACTTTAGTTTTTCCTCTCTCTTTACCAAATATAATAATGATGACTCCCGATCAGGTATCTTGTCTCTACTTTTGCTTCCCTTCAACTCATTCTCCACTTTTACAACTAGGATGAACTTGCTAAAGTCCAAATCTGATAATGTCACTCTCCTAACATCTGCAGGTATTTATTAAACATATGCACTACTTTGCTGTTACTCTATGATAAATAATAACAGCTGACATTTATTGAGAATGTATTGTATACATTATTCTGATTGTTATTCTCCATTATCCATATTTGACATCCTTATCCCCATAGGCTTAGAAAGGTTAGTACTTAACTCAGAGTTCAGAATCAGCCATTTTCTCTATTTTTTTCAAAAGTTGTTTTTTTCCTTATCTTTAGCCTTGCCTCTGTGTTGATTCTGAACACTGCTCAACCAAAAAAACTATATCTGTTTTTCAAAGGTGCCATAATCTCCTTTTCCTTTAAGATTTTCTCCTTAGAATGTTTTACACACTCCCATTTCTCCTTCTGTTCCTATTCCCTAGAAAATTCCAGTTTGTTCCTTAGTGCTCAGCCAGAGTCATTCCCCAGAAAGCCTCTATTTCTAAGTCCCCCCCAGCTAGTAAATTCATACACACATAAGACAAAATTAGGTTAGGTGACAGCCCTTTTATATTTTCATAATACCCTCTATGTTGTAGCACTTAACCATAGCAAACTGCAGTTTCTGTTGACTCTAAGCTCCTATGATTGATTATTAAACAGCTCCACTGGCCTCTTCACTGCCTTTGAATCCAGTGAGGTATTTCTTGTCTTAAAGCCTTTGAGTTTATAATTTCCATACCTAGAAAACTTCCTCAGAACGTCTTATGATATCATGCTTACTTTATTTGGATTTTGCTCACTTGTCACTCCCTCAGGCCTTTTATGACCACCCTGTTGTCACTCTCTATTCTCTTACACAGATTTATTTTTCTTATAGCACCCACCACTGTTTGTTGGTTTATTCATTGTTTATCTCCCCTATTAGAATGTAAACTGAGGGCAGAGCTTGGGTCTACCCCCCCCCCTTTTTTTTTCACATTTCTGCCTCTAGCAACTGGTTCAGTAGTACCTGCCTCATAGTAGATGTTCAGTAAATAATTGTTGAAGGAATATATCTTATCTTTTTTAATCCTTATAAAAATCCTATGAAATAAGTACAAATAACTTCATTTTATAGATGCAGAAATAGAATCAGGGAAGTTAGAGAATATCCTCAAGGTTGTACAGCTTAGTATATGGCAGAAGTTGGATTCTAGTGAAGATATTTCTGACTTCAAAGTGATTGTTCTTAACCATTAATACTTTCTTACTGACATAGCTGGTTTTGGAGGAAATTTCAACAACATATACAACAAAGTTCTCCGGTAATAAGGAGTTTGATTTAACATCTTATTAGCACTTTATCAGTAAAATCTGGGACACAGCAATCTAGAATTGAAATCTTCAGGTCGTTAACTATTTTGTTTCATTTGAAAATAAGGGAAAACCTCTAGAAAGAAGTTGCATTAACTGCCTACAGTTACAGAATATATTAAGTCATAGAGCCTGGCCTATGTCATTGAGTTCCCCATTTCGGTCTTATAACATGAAATTCATAAAATTAATTTTTGTCACTTCCTTACTTTCAGTTCTGTGCAGTTCAGTTCTTGAATTTCCATTAATAAAGCAAATACTGAATTTCATTTTATTAAAAGTGTTTCTTTAAATCTGACAGAATATCAACTTGCAAGACCTTCTGATGCAAACAGAAAGGAAATGTTGTTTGGAAGCCTTGCGAGACCTGGACATCCTATGGGGAAATTTTTTTGGGGTAAGATGCTAAATACTTAATCTTATTTCATGTTTTCTAATTAAGGAAGATTGAAAATATGAAAAGTTGATAAAGAATGGAAGATTATGAAAGCAGAGTAGCTAGGTACCTTTTACCTTTTAGGATAAGTCAGCAGCTTTTCAAGCACGTATTTGGTTCTCTAACATTGGATATATCAAGAATAGCACTTAACATTTTGTGAATGCTTTTTGAGTATCAGATACTCTGCTAATTCTACATGAATTACCTCATTTGACCATCATAACAGTGTTATGAGCTGGGTACCATTATCTCCATTTAAAGATAAAGAAACAGGCTCAGGGAAGTTATTTAATTTGCTTAAATCACACAGTGGTGGATGTGAGATTTGAAGCTCTGTTTATATAATTATTAAGTCTGTGCTCTACCCCAGCCTAACAATTTTCATTTATCAACAGAGATTCAGCAATGATTTCTCTAATAGTTTTTGAGCGGTGACCAAATTTTGTTTAAACAGTAAGCTGTTTAAATGGTGTCTGTTTTTCATAGTGGCTTTTTCTTAGTGTCAGAGTTCAGTTACAACCTAATGTTAACCCTCTTGCCATAGTGTAGAATCTGGGATGAGTTGATCTAAGTAGTATTCAGCCATCAAAAAAAATGAAATCTTGAATTTTCAATGACATGGATGGAACTGGAGGGTGTTATGCTAAGCAAAATGAGTCAATCAGAGAAACATAATATCATATGATCTCATTGATAATGTGGAATTTAAGAAACAAAACAGAGGATCATAGGGGAAGAGAGGAAAAAATAAAGCAAGATGAAATCAGAGAGAGGGATAAACCAAAAGAGACTTTTAATCATAGGGAACAAACTGAGAGTTGCTAGAGGAGAGGGAAGTGGGGAGATGGTGTAACTGGGTGATGGACATTAAAGAGGGCATGTGATGTAATGAGTACTGGATATTATATAAGACTGAATCACTGACCTCTACCTCTGAAACCAATAATACATTATATGTTAATTAATTGAATTTAAATTTAAAAAATGGGAAATAAATAGAACTTCATTCAAAGGATGTTTTGTAGAGTTACATACATTTTATATGACAACCTTGGTTTATTTTTAAGGATTATATAGAATATAAATAAAAGAATTCAGAGATAAAACCTGAATTGAATACTAGACTACTTATTAAGAGAGGAAGTTTATGGCAGTTGTTGTTAAGGTATTGCCAAATGGATATTAATTCCTTATGTGTTAAAATATACATCACGATTGTTTTTGTGAATTTTTGTCCTATGTTGATATTATTGTTATTATTATATACTAGTTCTATATTATTGAGTCACTTAGGTTATTTCATTATTTGTACATTATTAGCAGAGTATGCATTTTTGGTGTAGAGACTTTTGACAAAGTAAACTTTAAAAAAAGTTTTTAAATTTCAGTATAGTTAAAAATAAAACTATCCTTTCTGTGATCTTTTTCATCCTTTTTTACAGGAAATGCTGAGACACTCAAACATGAACCAAAAAGAAATAATATTGATACGCATGCTAGACTGAGAGAATTCTGGATGCGTTACTATTCTGCTCATTACATGACTTTAGTGGTTCAGTCCAAAGGTAGTGTATTATGTTATGACCCTTAGAATTACTTCGAAGTAGTGCTTTCTTAGGCTTTGTTTGCCTTGATCAGTTTTGCAGTGTACTATTAATTACTTTAGTGCTTGATTCTAGTATGACTTAAAGGAAATCAGGATTTGGAAAAGTCACATAGCAAGTGGAATAGCTTTGAGGAAGCACAAAACTATCTGATTCTCAGGCAACTGTTTTTTTTTTTTTTTTTTTTTTTTTAAGAGACATAGGTCGTATTTCTAGGCTAGTCTGTGAGTTTGTGAGTATACTAATGTACTAATAGGTCATGAATTGGTCTTTTAAGGCACATTCAGATGCTGCCTCTGTTATCTTTGGTTTTGCATTTAATCTATATTGATCATAAACTCTGACAGGGCAAGGTGTCTGTCTTTTCATCTTTACATAGGGTCCAGTGGCATGATTAATTGAAATCCATCATAGTAATGATAGCAAAAGTATCTTAAATGTAAAGAACTGGTCAGTATTTCTTTTCTTTTCCTTCTTTTATCATTATCTTCAGTAATGGATGTTAACTTTTTCTCATTAAATAAATGGTAGCTTTCTTTTGTTTTCCTTATATTTCAGTCTCTTTAGTTCAGTTGTCAAAATATTCCTTTTTGACATATCTTACAGTTTGCACATTTATTTTTGAAAAAGTAAACTTCTCACCTGATATGACTCTTTTTTTTTTTTTTTTATAAAATTTTGTTCTCTCATGTCAAAATTTAAATTAAAGCTGACTTGGCTCTTAAGTAGAAAACTTTTTTGCATTTAGGATCAAAATTAGTCCACTAAGTTGACTTGAATATAAAGCTTTGGATATAGAATGGTAGATTGTTTTGTTCAGACTGCAGATGTGCATCTAGATTCCTTTTACAGCATTTGTTAAAATAGGCAGTTCCATATTCAGTATGTAATTTCAATTTTTAATTACGGTTTCCAAGTCTGTCACAAATATGCATTTTTCTTCAACTGTATTATTTCCTTTGCATTCTTGTGATGACAAATATGAGTGTATTTTTTTTTAAAGATTTTATTTATTTATTTGACAGACAGAGATCACAAGTAGGCAGAGAGGCAGGCAGAGAGAGAGGGGGAAGCAGGCTTCCTGCTGAGCAGAGAGCCCGATGCAGGGCTCAATCCCAGGACCCTGGGATCATGACCCGAGCCGAAGGCAGAGGCTTTAACCCACTGAGCCACCCAGGTGCCCCCAAATATAAGAGTGTATTAATGCTTGTTGCAAATTTCTAAAATAAGTCCTAGATATTTGATAAGAAAACCTTGTACAATTCAAATTTGATTGTTTTTAACCTTTAGCATTTATTATAACATTTAAGAGTTAAATATCTATGGATGCCTGGGTGGCTCAGTCGGTTAAGCGTCAGAATTTTTATTTCAGCTCAGACCTTGATCTCAGGGTAGTGAGTTCAAGCCCCATGTTGGGTTTTAAAAAAAAATTATATATGTATATTATATGATTTATAAAATAATGTTTGCAAGTGCATAAAATAAGAGTTAAATATCTAAGTGGTATAGAGTAAATTCACAGCTTGATTAGTTTAATTTGTATCTTGGTTTTTTACTGGGCACCTTTTGAAAATTAGTGAAACTTGTGTCTGGTGGAACTAACAAATACTATTCATTGATAGTAATGAGTCAGTGAGGTAAAGGTAAAAGGTTTCTTTTCCCACTTAGATCTGCTTTGTTAGAAATTTCAAAAAAATTTTGTATGAAATATCAGAATCAAAAGAAGATAGAAATCATATGAAACCTAAGAGGAAGACTTACAGATTGAAACCTCAGCAAGTATAAATTAATGTAAAATAAATGGAGTGTAAAAGTACTAATGAGATCCTGAGAAAGAAAAATCAGTATGGTATGGGTTAATTGGGAGAAATGTTCCTTGAGGAAGTAAGTTTGGAATAGAGTAGGAGGATGGTTAGTATATTCTTATCTCTTGCCCCTCTACACTGCCTAATGATAAACAAAAACTTTCTTTTTTTTTTTTTTAAACTTGTGTACTTTTTTCTGACTTTATCAACTAGAAATACAGGAGTCTAATAAAATTATATGTGTCTTAAGGTTTTCTTAATTGTTGTTATTTTGTTGTTGTTGTTGTTGTTACTCATTACTGGTTAAGAAGTGGCAAGTAAAGCCCAAATCAAAATATCCCTTTGTTTTATACCTAAAGATAGGTGAGATATCCAATTGCATTTCTACCTTAAATAACAATATTGCATTTTCCTGTCTCCTTCCTGCTCTCCCCATAAGAAACACTGGATACTTTGGAAAAATGGGTGACTGAAATCTTCTCTCAGATACCAAACAAGTAAGACATTCATTTTCATAAACCATATACTTTTAGAGTTAAAGAGGCATCTTCTTGTGTGAGTCCCAGAGGTTCCTTTTTTTTTTTTTGGTGGGGGAAGAGGTATTGTTTTTTTTTATTTTTTATTTATTTATTTTTAAAGATTTTATTTATTTATTTGACAGACAGAGATCACAAGTAGGCAGAGAGGCAGGCAAAGAGAGAGGAGGAAGCAGGCTCCCTGCTGAGCAGAGAGTCCGATGTGGGGCTCGATCCCAGGACCCTGAGATCATGACCCGAGTCGAAGGCAGAGGCTTTAACCCACTGAGCCACCCAGGCACCCATGGGGTATTATTTTTTTTTTAAAGGTGATTAAATTAAGACCTAAAATGGTTTTAGCAAGATCACAGAGACTTTGAGTGGGAAAACTAAGATGAGAATCCAAGTTTCTCTAATTTCTATAGTTCAAAATTTATAAGCTTGTAAACTTGCAGTAGCAGTAATTCTGAAGATTTTATGGCTCCTTTTACATTTAGAGGTTTTCTGTTACTGTGTAGAGTATTTGAAACTGATATAAAAGCAAGTATTATATTGTGAGGTGGAATATGTATATATTCGTATCCCTCAGAACAAATTGTGTTCTCAAAGTTTTGCTTCTTAAGGAAACTTAAGTTGTTTGGGACTTGCAGTACTCTCCTCTATAAAAGAAAGAATCTTGTAGGTGATGATTGACTTTCCATATTAACTAAAAAGTCTATTTCATGTAGTTGATCCAAATTATCTTTTTTTTTTTTTTTTAAGATTTTATTTATTTATTTAACAGACAGAGATCACAGGTAGGCAGAGAGGCAGGCCCGGGGGTGGTGGTGGGGAAGCAGGCTCCCTGCTGAGCAGAGAGCCCAACGTGGGGCTCTATCCCTGAACCCTGGGATCATAACCTGAGCCGAAGGCAGAGGTTTTAACCCACTGAGCCACCCAGGCGCCCCAATCCAAATTATCTTTTTTTAGAAATTGCATATATGGTTCCAGTTAGAAAAGCTTCTACTTTTTGTTTACCTCAAATTCATCAACATGATACAGATATTTAAAATACACTTTGTTGTATTGTAATAAAGAATATCAGAAAATTAATTCTGAAGCAATTAAGTCCTTCTTCCTACTCCTAGTGTTTATATTTTAATGCAATAAATGAAATCAGGTTTTTTTTCTTGCATCAGGTGAGTAAGTTAGATTTTTTTTCCAGTTCCTCATTCTAGGACATAATTTATTTTAAATTTATGAAAGAAAAATTGGCTATGGAAATGTTAGAATATTTGTAGTAACAACTGATTGGTTATTATTAACTTGGCTTTATATAAATTTTCATTGATAATTTAGCAGTACTTTTACTTTTTAGGTATGGAAAGATAATGAAAGCCATGCCAAAGTTATGGGATTGGTTTGTTTGTTTTGTTTGTTTGGATAAGAAATGAGTATGAGCTATGGAAATGTTGAATGGCAGATTAAAATGTGTGAACCTTTAGCAAAAAATCGGGGTATGTTGACGAGAGGAATTCATTAGGTCCTGTCAGGCAATTTTTAGAAGTTCTCTTAAATAGTAATCACTAAGAACTTTGGTTCCTTAATTGGATAGGTTAAAAAGTCTTCTGGATATTTAATAATAATTCATATTGACAGTGTTTTAGAAGAGACAGTTAACAAAATAACCAAATGAGAAGCCTCTAGAAAGAGAGTCCATGTCTTTAAATACCAAAGTGCTTAATACACTGCTCGATACCTAATCAGTCCATTTATACTTGTTGAATTAAAAATACCTCTAGTATGTTTTCTTTCTGAAATGGCTTTATATGGGAGGAGAATTTAATTTGAATGGGGCTGATAGAGGCAGTAAATATTGGGAGGGGAGGCCCTTTCACTTCATTGTTTTCTGTTTCCCATGAGTTTTGGAGATATTTGAGTTACTGGGACTGAGATGAAGACTAGGTTAAGCTCAGGATTTTGTGGCATTGTTGCCATCTATTTGCTTATGCCTAGAATGCTTTTCAGCCAGGAGTATGTAGAATAGATTATAAATACCTATCAGTTAGGCATCCCTAAAGATACTGCTTATAAAGGCTTTTGCCAATTAAATTTTAATATATTTGTTTTATTTTCAGTGGGTTACCCAAACCAAACTTTGGCCATTTAACGGATCCATTTGACACACCAGCATTTAACAAACTTTATAGAGGTTCGTGAACCAAAGGTTTAAAACTGTTTGAAATAACTGTAGCGCATTCTCTAAAACTTACTTGAGGCTGCCAATTTTCTTTGAAAATGACAACACAACAGAAAGTCCAGCTGGGTTGGAAAGAGAGTAGAAGGACAGAGGCGATCCAGTTAGTGACGGACAGCAGACCAGTAACAGATTGGTCTGCTGCCTTGCTGCTACTCGAGTCTGTTTTATGCTTTCTCCTTGTTTTCAAAAACCCTTACTCCCTTTTTTTCTTTGATTGACATTTCTTTCCAAGTTCATTTTATCTATGCTCTGCTCTTTATTACCTTTAAAAAGAGAAAAATAGAGGAGGGATAAGGCTTTGGAAATTATTTCCTTTTATCTCAATTATAAAAACAATTTTTTTAAAATGAAGAAAAATAAAAATAAAGTATAAAGAAATTGGAAAATCACCTTTAAATCTTATCATCTAGAGAAGTCATTTTGGCAAATTTCTTTTGAGTTTCTGTAGGTATTATTTTAACATAGTTGAGATGATAAAGTATATACACTTCTCTTACTTTTTTCATTTAATATTATATTTGTAAGAATTTCCCAATGAGCCACCACATGGTTATGCTATAATTTACATAACAATTTGCCCATAGTGAATATTGCAGAAATATTCCTAATTCAACTTTTTTCTTTCTTTGCTCTTTCTATGATGGCAGATCCTCCCCCCCCCCTTTCCTGATTGCCTAGGTATTCCCTCCTCTTCTTTGTTTACCCCATTGCTAGTCTCTCTCCTCTTCCTTTCTTTGATCAATGACTGTTTAGTCACATCCTTTAACTGCTGCCCACTCCATTCTATCTAAGCTGACTCTTCCCAGAGACAGCTTATTTCTGTTGTATTCTTTCTGGCTTTGTATTTTGTCTTCATAGAATCATAGAGTAATAGCACTGGGAAGAATCATAGAGCTACTTTAGCCTAACCCCCTTTCCATATGATAAGAAAACAGATACAAAAAGATTTAAATGAGAATGATTTTCCTCAAGGTTACATAAACACATATAGCAAGATAGAGGTAGGGCTAGATTTCAACCATGGGTCTCCCAGCTCCTAGTCCTGTATCCTTTCTTGCAAGAAAGGATCCTTCTTAGGAGTATTTCATATTTTTATAGTTCTTTTATCCATTTTCTCTACCTATGAAACCAAACTGAAAAGAAATTTATAAAAATTACATTATTCAAATTGGAAAATTGGCAACTTGAAATAATAATTGCATTGTATTTAACCTTCCCCTGTTTACTGGAGGATGAAATATATTTAAAAAATTAGTGTAGCATAAGAAAAATTAATGGAGAAACACTTATATCTGTTTTTCTGGAAAATATTTTTGTTTAGTTGTTCCAATCAGAAAAATTCATGCTCTGACCATCACATGGGCACTTCCCCCTCAACAGCAACATTACAGGTAAGAGTTCAGGGCAAATTTACTGCATTGGAAACTGAATGAGAGTGATATTTGGAAGCATATTAAACAGTTTCAATTTGAGTGTTCTGTTATTTGATAAACTGTGACCTCACTACTGGAGTTTTTGAACCTGGCTGTATATTTTAATGTCTTCTTGGGTATAAAAACTAGAGTTTTCCTATAGCTAGTTGCCTTTCCTGAGTCTTTGAAAATAAGTATCTTTGTGTGAATGCTAACTTCTATAACTATATTCTTTAGTACTTTGAGTACAAAAATATATTAGCTTATGGCTGATTTGTTAGAGGTGACCACTTAGTTGGAGCTTGTCAAAAAGTAAAGTAATTTTGAGCCTGGAATATGACTACAACCTAAATCTGAAGGACCTACACTTTTGAGGTAGTAATGAGTTAGGGAAGAGTTATATAGATTAGGAAAATATTTTCCCAGCTTATTTATATAGTTATGTTATATGAGCAGAATAGCAAGGGCAAGAAGTTCTTTAAAGATAAGGATCAGTCAATGCCTACAAATACTTTTCTGATTAAAACAAATGCTAAGGAACTGATAAAAATTTACCTTATTTTTTTAAAAAAAAACCATTACCAACAGAACAAACCCATGAGGATAAACACAGAAGCAAAAGGAAAGTAATATTGCTTAAGCTCAGTAAAAACTTTTTTTTCACATATATGATAGAATAATCAATCATCCTATCAAGTTAACAAGAATGGTATGCTTCCCTTAAGAAAGCAGAGAACATGTATTATCTACTTGCTCTTGGTGCAAGGATAACACAGGATAAAGCAATATTCATTGATTCTGTAGTTATAGAAGAGTGTCTTAAAAAGTTAAAATTATTATATGCGTGTTTAAAAGCTCATTGTATTTAACTTTTAACAATAAAAATAATACATTCTTGTAAAATATTAAAATAGGGCAAAAGAGTATTAACTAAAATAAAGCTGTGCTTCCAGTTTTTGTTTCTGGGAAATAGACCCAACATTAATACTTTTTATATATCCTTCAGACATTGAAACAGTGAATATAAAACCTTTTTTTTATGGAGATGAAACTATACTATATATACTATTGTTCCTTTTTTGGGCTATGCTTATTTTTCTAATTAACAAAGGCTGATTTATCCTGATTGATTACTAAGGTAGTTTATTGTAGAAATCTTGAAAATTACTGAAAAGCAGGAAAAAGTCATTCACGATTATGTTTTCCAAAGAATGTTAAAATTTCTGTATGTTTCCATCCAGTTATTATTTTTTATGGGCTATTTGTTTTAATATGCCCTTCATCATTCATCTTGAATCTCTAATTCTGTGAATTAGCCTTTTGGGGAAGCCTTTTTTTTTGTTCCCCACAAAGAAGTCCCCCCCCTTTTTAAAAATTAGTTATCTTTTAATTTTACAGATGCTCAAAGTCATACAACATGTAATTGGCAGAGTTGACATCTGAACACTGACATTTAAATTTTAGAATCTGAACTCTTTTTTTTTTTTTTAAGGATGAAATGGCTTATTTATTTAATTTTTTTAAGTTAACATATAATGTATTTTTTGCCCCAGGTGTGCAGGTCTGTGAATCATCAGGCTTGCACATTTCACAGCACTCACGATAGCACATACCCTCCCCGATGTCCATCCCCCAGCCACCCTATCCCTAACCTCCCATACCCCAGCAACCCCTCAGTTTGTTTTGTGAGATTAAGAGTCTCTTATGGTTTGTCTCCCGCTGGATTGCATCTTGTTTTATTTTTTCCCTCCCTACCCTTGTTTATACCTACAGAGTAACCAAATACAAAACCATTAGTTTTTTTCAGATGCAGATGTTGTGTAATCTACAGCATTCATTCTTTAATTTATTTCCCCTATATCAGTCCTAGGATAGATATAATTCAAGTTCGTATTTTGAAACAATTTTGTGTGGGGTTTGAAGATTGCTTAATGTAGTCAAGATCCTAATATTATAACTTTTAAGAGTTTATTGAACTTCATAAACTAATTTTAAAATTTAAGAATGCTTAGATTTCTTAACTTTATTTTTCTATAGTTTTATTTTGTAGCAATACATTTCTGAAATTATAGTAGAAGCCAGTGGGAAAAGACAATTTAAATAATATATATATAATTACTCACACTAACATTTTTACACCTGTTACATTGTCATGAAAACTCTATGAGTAAGTAGCTGGGCAAGTGAAGAGAAAAAGAAAATACAATGAGGTTATGTCTCTTGTTCAAGATCATGCATTTACTTAAAGGAATAACTAAAACTATAAGCTAGATTTTCTGACCCATAAAGTAATACATTTCATTTTACTACAGAGCTTGATGCAATACTGAAAGTTTTTCCTGACACTGAGGGATTCATTCTCTGTATTAGGTTCTAAAATGATAATCTATATTATTTCCATTTGAGGTGAAACAAAAATGAAATATTTTACCATAAAAAAAGTTTGGCATTCAAGAGAAAAAGTTGTAGTCTTAGTTTTGAAATGATCATACTCATTCAGTGATTTCAGATAAAGAAGTTAAATTTTACCATGTTTTCTGTATTTACTGTGCTATTATCAAGTTAATAATAATTTCATGTGTGGTGGAATTTATGTGATAAGTTTATAATCATATTCTTAAATATCATAATATTTGAAGTAAGAATTCCTTCTGTGCTGATACCTTAATTATTTTTATTTTTGACCTTAACATTTTTTTTTAAAGGGTGAAGCCACTTCATTATATCTCTTGGCTGGTTGGGCATGAAGGCAAAGGCAGCATACTTTCTTACCTTAGAAAAAAGCAAGTATTTAATTAATAAGTACTTTCAGTGTAGCAATCTCTGAAATATAATAGACAATAAGCATTCTCTAATCTATTCTTCTTGTTTTATCTGCCAGAAAGCCTAGAATCAGATCTAATGGTTAATTATAGTCACTTTAATACCTAAATTATTTTAATAGCCCTATTGTATTTGTGCATTTCCTCAGAAGCTACCTTTTAGTCCTTATTGGAAGTTAGTTATACACAAAATTTAAAAAATCATAAATAAGTGGATTCCAGAGTTACATAAAAGCTTAGCTCTAATCAAGAATTTAGATTTGAATGGTAAAGAAGTCGATTATTTGAATGCTGTGGATCTCCTGCCTTTCCCAACCCGGAAGGTGGACTTTAATGAAAACTACACTTGGCAGAGAAATCATAACAAATAGTGGGTCTGTGAACATTATATGCAACATTAGACAACCTATAGAGGTTAGCTGATAGTCTCAAAGAGCTCATTCAATATCCCAAGTAGGGATATATCTGAAGTATTTTAAGCTTCTTCTCGGAGACAGGTTCAAATGGAATGAACGAAATGCCTCCCAGCAACCATAATTTTAATATTTGGTGCTGTTCTCTTCAACAGAAACTTCTGTCTCTTCATAAAACTATTAATATTATTACTATGTTATAATATGTATCAGTGCTTCCATAAATATGGCTGTTATCTCCTGGTGATTCTTGCATATAGTACAGTTGCTTGGGAGGCCTTGTACTTCAAAAATTTATACTTTTAAACTTACTTTTGGAAAGCATGTTTTCCTCTGAGCTTCCCAAATTTTACGTAGAAAGCCTACCTATTTTGTTAATTTGAACTATTTGTAGACTGTCAATCCCAAGATAATTGAGTGGATTCGTTTTTTCCTAACAATAGGTGCTGGGCTCTTGCACTATTTGGTGGAAATGGTGAGACAGGATTTGAGCAAAATTCTACTTACTCAGTGTTCAGCATTTCCATTACGTTGACTGATGAGGGTTATGAACATTTCTATGAGGTAAATAATTAAAATGGAATTTAAGAAATATAGATATTACTTTATGTAAAAACATAATCAGATGTTTTGTTTTCAGGTTGCTCATACTGTCTTTCAGTATTTGAAAATGCTGCAGAAGCTTGGCCCAGAAAAAAGGTAATATGTACATAGTACATAGTACATAGTAGTACATAGAATTAGGCTAGAAATCAGTCCTAGTATGTTTTAGCCTTCAGTCTGCCAAATAAACATGTTTTAGTCCTACCATGATGGTTTTTCAGGCATTTCCTGCTTAAGTTCCTTCACTGGCTCCATATTCTGATTCTTTTACATGTATTCACATGGGAAACTTGAAACATTAAGGGTTTACATTAATGTGGCCAGTCTGTTTTTTTTCTCTTTCCTTGCTGAAGATTCCGATAAATTTAAATACATCTTCTACTTAAAATTTTCTTCTTTCACAGAATTTTTGAAGAGATTCAGAAAATTGAGGATAATGAATTTCATTACCAAGAACAGGTACTGGAAGTCAAATTCTTTTTGAATGTTATCTGTGACCAAGTTGAAACTGGTGTGGACATTATTCCTCTTTTTGGAAGTGTCACTGGAGTTTTAATTCTGCCACTCTCTGTCATGTGAGTCCTAAGATGGCCTTGAGGTTATCTGAAAATTAACTCTTGTGTTTTTAAGTACGTATCTTGAGTAATAGTGAGAGCATTAGGCGGATTGACACAGATCTTGTGTGACAGTCATTTTATCTATGAATAAAATGTCTGTCCTTTGATAAACATTCATGGATAACTTGCTATGTTACTTGATATTTTGGGAATTCTGATATTACGAAGACATTCTACAGGATAATTCTGTGATAATTACCATATGTACTATGAGAAACAGTGTGCTTTAGGATTTCAGGGCAAGGAGAACATTTGCCTTCCATCTGAATAGAATCAGGGAAGGCTCCATGGATGTGGTAAATTTGAATTGAGTTCAGCATTGAAAACAGATAAGGTTGGATACACTGTAAGCAATGAGAAAAACATAAATAAAGAATTCTGGGTTATTGTGAAAAAGTAAATGGTCCTATGTATTTTTGAAAGGAAGGTATAATATAAGGCTGAAAGGTAAGGAGTTTAAAGCAGGATTTCTTTAAAACCCTTTTTGTGGGGCACCTGGTTAAGTGGGTTAAGCCTCTGCTTTCGGCTCAGGTCATGATCTCAGGGTCCTGGGATCGAGCCCCACATCAATGGGGAGCTCAACAAGGAACCTACTTCCCCCACCACCACCCGCCTGCCTCTCTCTGTCTACTTGTGATCTCTGTCAAATAAATAAAATCTCGAAAACAAAAAAAACGCTTTTTGTGTCCTGGATCTCTTTGGAAATCTGTTGAATCCTCAGAATAGTATTTTCATCCCTTCAACTTTTTAAGCTCTCAGAAATTTGTCATAGTGGTAGAATGACCACTGATTTATCCCTCCCTCACCTAGATTCACTAGTTGTTAATAGCTTTCCATATTTTCTGTTCTCTTTTTTTTAAAAGACAAATTTGTGTTTTTAAAAAAGTATTTTATTTTAGAGAGAGAGAGTGAGCAAGAGAGACCACAAACAGGGTGAAGAGCAGAGGGAGAAGCAGACTCCCTGCTGAGCAAGGAGCCTGAGGTGGGACTTGATCCCAGGACTTTGGGGTCATGACCTGAACCAAAGGCAGACACCCAACTGACTGAGCCATCCAGGTGCCCCATATTTTCTATTTCTTTCTTTCCTTATATATGCATGTGCATGTATGCATATCTTTTCCCCAAAACATTTGAGGTTTAATTACAGATATTATGGTACTTCACTTCTGAATGTTTTGTAGCATATATCTGCTACACAAATGTATTCTTTTGCATAAACCTCACTAAAATTGTAGCACCCAGGAAATTACATTGAAACAATGTTGTCAAATATTATACAAACCAGGGATGCCTGGGTGGTTCAGTCTGTTATTCTTCTGACTCTTGATCTCAGCTGAGGTCTTAATCTTAGAGTCATGAGTTCAAGCCCTGCATTGGACTCCACACTGGGTGTGGAGCCTACTTAAAAAAAAAAAAGATACGTATACACACATATTGTGTAACATATATGTTACACAATTATATGTGTAATTTGTATATTACATATATGTTACATAATTCATAAAATAGTGTTTCTAAGTGAAATAAAATACAGTAGTTTTTGAAGGAATATTTAAGTAAAGTACTCAAAATGTTCAAAAAATAAATGTGTATCTTTATTAACATATTAAATAATAAAGTCTAGGGCGCCTGGGTGGCTCAGTGGGTTAAGCCGCTGCCTTCGGCTCAGGTCATGATCTCGGGGTCCTGGGATCGAGTCCCGCGTCGGGCTCTCTGCTCAGCGGGGAGCCTGCTTCCCTCCCTCTCTCTCTCTGCCTGCCTCTCTATTTGTGATTTCTCTCTGTCAAATAAATAAACTCTTTAAAAATAATAATAATAATAATAAAGTCTAACAGTTACTTCAGTTTTAAGTAGCAGTGAGTGTGAGATATCTGCGAGAACTATATTGTGATTACTTTTTTTAAAAGATCTTATTTATTAATTTGAGAGAGCACGCACAGGGAGTGGGGGGGCAGAGGAAGAGGGAGAAGCAGATTCCCTGCTGAGCTTGATGCGGGGCTTGATGTGGGGCTTGATCCCAGGACTCTAAGATCATGACCTGAGCTGAAGGCAGATGCTTAATCAACTGAGCCACTGAGGTACCCTACTATATTGTGATTTTTATTGGTTAGTCATAGATGCCGCTAATACAAGTGTGGTTTGTACCTATATTCAAAATAGAATAAAAATGCTAATTTAGAGGTTACTGAAAATAAATACGTAATTTCTTCCCAGCCAATTCATGCACATACACACTCCTGAATTTGTTCATTGATATATCTTGTGGGAAATGTCTGTGGACCCTGGATTAAAAACCCCTGATTTAGAACTGCTTCATAGAGCTTCTTGAAGCTGCCTTTTTGGTCATCACCAGAGATGATTTCCTGAATATCTACTATAAGTAGAGAAGATTTAGGTACATGAGGACAAGGTCACAAAAACTGTAAGCTTTCAGTTACTGTTGATTCCTATGTAATCTGCTCTGTATACTTGAATCATTGAAATAGAAATAAAAATCTTATTCTATGAAAACAGGCTGCTTTGACACATCTATTGGCCATTACAGGGCCCTATAGACACACCCCCCATAAGTGGACTTACAGGCATAGAACTCCACAAGTCCTCCCACTTACCTTACTAGGAGTAATTTTGTTCAGTGTCCTTATCAGCTGTGGTGGCAGCATGTGGGTCAGAACTATGGCAGGGAAGGAGTGGGATCAAGAATTGTGGACTACAACCCTAAGAGATACCCAGATTCTTTTTTGGGGGGATCAGCTTTTTAGCATTGGTTGAATGACATTTTTGTTCTGCCCCTCCAGTTTCTTCTTAGCAGATCATTTCAAGATGTCTTTTTACTGACATCTCCCCATTTTTGTAGTTCCTGTTTTTACCATTAGCAATATTCATGAATACTTGTCTTGATTTTAAAACATGAGCCCAAAACCTCTTAGATTAAAACCTAATCAGTGCAAAGTGAGAACAAATCAGAAAGGTCTATATCTGTGTGTGAACTGCTAAATTAAGTAGCTCAGCTTATTTTGGCTTTTATATTTTTTTTTTTAAAAACAAAGTTAGAATATCTCTTCTTTAGACTTTTTCTGGTCTTCATCAAAGGCAAGTAGGAATGCCCTTTTTAAACTATTCAAAGCAGTCTTATTTTAACTAAGAAATTTATTTATTTGTTTATTTTCTTATTTATATATTTAAGATTTTATTTATTTGTGAGAGAGTGTGAGCCACGGGTGAGGGGCAGAAGGAGAGGGAGAAACAGACTCTCTGCTGAGCAGGGAGCCTGACCCAGTATTCGATCCCAGGACCCTGGGATCATGACTTGAGCCAAAGGCAGCCGCTCAACTGACTGAGCCATCCAGGTACCCTTAATTAAGAAATTAAAACAAATTATTTCCTATAGAAACTTGGACTCAGTATGTCTCATAAATCAACAATATGAACTAGAACAAGGTGTTTAAGTGCTTTTTTGTAGGCAGAAAACAAATAATGTAATAATAAGGCAATAAAAGTTTGTAGTAGATAAAAAAAATTAGAGGACAGATAATAAAAAGTGTTGGAGAAGAAATAGAGAAATTAGAATCCTCATACATTGCTGGTGGGAATTGTAAAGTGGTATAGCAGCTTTGGAAAAACAGTTTGGCAGTTCCTTAAAAAGTTAAACAGAATTACCATATGAGCTCTACTGTAAGTTCTTCTAGGTATTCACCCAAGAGAATGGAAAACATGTCCACACAAATACTTGTACACAAGTATTTCTAGTAGCAGTATAGCCCCCAAAGTGCAAATACCCAAATGTCAACAAATGCATGGTTAAACAATATATAGAATATGTACACGATGGAATATTACTGAGCTGTGAAAAGGAATAAAGTACTGATTCATGCTACAACATGGATGAACCTGGGAAACCTGTTAAGTGAAAGGTAGTCACCACAGGTCACATGTTATATGATTCCATTTATATGAAATTTTCAGAGTAGGTAAAGCATAGAGATACAGCACAGATTGATGGTTGCCAGTCGCTGCGGGGAGTGGGTAGTAGGGAGCGAATATTTAATGGTTATAGGAGTTTCCTTTTGGAGCAAAGCAAATATTCTCCAACTAGATGGTGGTGAATGGTTGTACCACTTTGTACACTTTACTTAAATTTTATTTCATTTTTAATTGTGTACTTTAAAAGTGTGAATTTTATGATATGTAAATTATATCTTTAAAAAAATGAAAGAGTAGCATTTAAGTGTTTTTCTTAGTACCTGTTCCATTGCCTTGGCACTAGAGATCTGCTTTTAGCCAGGGTCCTTAGTGGTTTCTCATAGGAAATATTTTGAATCATTCAGTTTTGTTGCATACCAGAGCAGTTAATTTATAAGTAAGTGGCTGGTGAGAATAAATTACTTAAAAATAAAATGAGAACAGAGTAGGTGGAATTGTTTTAAATAATAATAGCACCTTAGTGACCAGTCAACTTGATGATTCAGGAATGTTTCCTGAGGTAGGAAGTGGAACAAAAAAGCTAACATTTTCTATTTTTTTCTTATTCTATTTTTATGTGATAATATGGTAGATAACATATACCTGTGGTCTCTAGTTCAATGTATGCATGTCTCATTTCTTCTCCATGAATTCAGTAACCTTCACTTCTCTTCTGTCTCCCGTTAGATGAGAGAAAAACCCATAGTGTCTAGTAAAAGACTGAATAGTGCGGTATTTTGGAAAGAGTGTTTGCTGCTACATTAGAAGGCCCAAGTTCTAGTGTCTACTCAGCCTTTTATTTACTGTGTGGCTTTGGGCAAGTGTATTTCCTTATAAAATGTAGGAGTGGAACCACTTGGTATCTGAAGGACTTGGCAGTTTTAAGATTCTGAACGTCTGGGTGCTCAATAAGTATTTGATTGCTTTCCTTTGAAAAAGCATTTTCATTTCATAAGTTGGAGAACTTTTGGTTACTCTTTCAGTTTTAAATTGAGGAAATATACTGATTAATATAATTTCTAATATCAAGACTTTTATCTAATGACACTTTTTGATTTCTGCATTGATTCATGTTTATAGGTAGTTTTTGGTCATAGGGCTATAGTGATAAAATGATGAAGACTCTCTTTAAGGACATCAGTCACATGGGGTACTTCTAAACAAGCATTTACAGTTCAGTATTGTAATGCTCTCATGATGAGGCTATGACATGATCAGAGCCTAGTGTGTTATAGGGCTCAGGATGGGGATGGGAGGGGTGTCAAGTTAAATTCCTTAAGGTGGTAAATTTTCTTTGGCTAAATTTTCTTAGAATTCTGAGCATCAAATTACCCTCTCCCTTTTCCTTTTTTTTTTTTTTTTTTAAAGTATTGCTATGCCCAGTGTGAGGCTTGAGTGAGGATCAAATTCTTAGCCAAAATTATATCTGCGTAGTATATTTCTGTTCAGAAGCTTTTGGTTTCACTCTTTAAAAAAAAAATTATTTCTGTTTTGTGGTAAATTAAGAATAATGGAAGTTTCTGGTGTGAAATAATTCTCTCTTTACAGACAGATCCAGTTGAGTATGTGGAAAATATGTGTGAAAACATGCAGCTGTACCCACTACAGGACTTTCTCACTGGAGATCAGCTTCTTTTTGAATACAAGCCAGAAGTAAGGTTTCATTTCTAAGAGTTACTTTTAGACAAAGAGGAGGGGGACAAAGTGCAGAGATACACTTAAGAACTGTGGAAATGTAGAAAACTTGGCTAAATTTGTTGAATTTTTTTTTTTTTAAAGATTTTATTTATTTAACAGACAGAGATCACAAGTAGGCAGAGAGGCAGGCAGAGAGAGAGAGGAGGATGCAGGTTCTCTGAAGCAGGCTCTCTGTTGAGCAGAAAGCCCCATGCGGGGTTCGATCCCAGGATTCTGGGATCATGACCTGAGCTGAAGGCAGAGGCTTTAACCCACTGAGCCACCCAGGTGCCCCTAAATTTGTTGAATTTTTTATTTAAATGAAATATCAGTAGTTTTGTGGGTAATTTTTCATGATTGCTATATCTGATCATGTTTTAAATATGAGGAGAAAATCAAGTCCTTTTGTCAGGTACAATTATTGTCACTATTTTTCAGGTTATAACATCTATTAAAAAAGTGATTCCTGGGCGCCTGGGTGGCTCAGTGGGTTAAGCCGCTGCCTTCGGCTCGGGTCATGATCTCAGGGTCCTGGGATCGAGTCCCGAGTCGGGTTCTCTGCTCAGCAGGGAGCCTGCTCCCTCCTCTCTCTCCGCCTGCCTCTCTGTCTACTTGTGATCTCTCTGTCAAATAAATAAATAAAATCTTAAAAAAAAAAAAGTGATTCCTAAGAATTATGTGCTTTAGTTGCTAGGCTTACTTGGAGAGTTGTTTTGCTTACCTTTTAGCTCAGTTAGAGGCTCTGGGCAATTACATTTTAACCATTTTGGAAATATTTATGAGAAATGTAAGATTCCCTGAATTTTGAAACATGTGACTTATAGATAATATTATATACAAATAAATATTTGGTTGGGTTTTTCCTTCCTTCCTCTTTGGGAGTAAGTCATTTTGCTCCATAGGAGTTCTCATAGCAGTTTTCAGTTGGATGATTTGCCCCCCAGGGGATATTTGTCAATGTCTGGAGACATATCAGTTGTCACAACTGGGGGATGCTCTTGGTAGATCATCTAGTGGGTGAGAAGCCAGAAGTGGCAGCTAACCATCCTACAGTGCAAAAGACAGCGCCCCACAGTAAAGTATTATTTGGCCCAAGATATTAATAATGCTGAGGTTGAGAAACCTTGATAATAGGGTATTCCAAAATTTTAGAGGTAGGGAAAGGTAAAGGAGGAAGCAGTAATCACACATTCTTGTTATCTCCTAGAAAGATTGGGCCCTGGGGTCTAAGTATTCTATTCTGAATCTCCATTTATTGTTTTTTTCTCAAAGAAATGGTGTTTAGTTGGTAGTTAGGGTTTCAGACCTTACCCACAAAATCTTGTGTTTACTCCTACTATAGATGAAGGATTACTGAAGGGGGCCTTGCTGTGGGATCATTTTACTGATTCTTGGGGATGAAGTAGTGTAAGCATAGTCTTTGGAACCATGTACAAACTTGTTTAGAACTCCACATTTGCTATTTCTAGCTGTGTTGTTCTGTGCATATTATGTAATCTTTAACCCAAGCAAATTACATAACTTTTAACAGGAACCTGAGTAGTATTCTTTATAAAATTGAGTATACCTTAGAGTTGTTTTAAGATTAAATGAAATAATGTATGTTAAAGACTACCTGGCACATAGTAAAACTTAGTAAATGAGAGCTATTTTTACTGCTAGTTCTATTATTATGTAGGATTTGAAATGAACACAGTTTATAGAATTATTAAGAAACATTTGAAACAACTAATAGACTAATGAAGTTTTATAAATTGGGGTGTTCATGAGTATAGATAAATTTCATGTGCATCAAGATGTCAGGATCTTGGGGATGCCTAACTTAATATGGCTTTGCCTTTTTAACAGAGATGTATTAGCTTAAAGTTGTTATTGTGTGTGTTTGTGTGTGTGTCCCCTCCTACCCCAATTAGGTCATTTCTGAAGCCCTTAATCAGCTAGTTCCGCAAAAAGCAAATCTTGTTCTACTGTCTGGTGCTAATGAGGGAAAATGTGACCTCAAGGAGAAATGGTTTGGGACTCAATATAGTATGGAAGGTAAAATACTTTAATAATTGTTTTACAAGTTTAAGTTCATCTGACTCATCTGAGAATTTTTATTCCTTAATAATTTTCTGATGGTTCCTATGGGGAAAAAGTGTAAAGTTTTTTAGAAGTTTACTTTGAAATAAAAATTATTCATACTGCTTTGCAGAAAAATTACTTTCTACTATGTTTATATTTATTATGGCTAGTGAAAAAATCCTGTTTTCTGGGTAGTTTGGGGAGGAGTTTTGACTATGTTTTAGAAGAGTACTTCTGAAACTTCAGTGTATGTATATATCACCTAGAGATCTTATTAAAATACAAATTCTTATTCACTAGCTCTGGGGTAGGTCCTGAAATTCCCCATTTCTAATAAGCTCCCAGGTGATACCAGTGCCACTAACCACACTTTGTATATAACTATTTTGAGTAGTAAATGGCTAGCATGCCTGGATATATTACAGTTATCCTGAGGAAGAAAAATTGATTTTTGAAGGCTAGTTGTTAATTGGTTTGTTATTGAGAATTCTCAGCATTTTTTATTGGATCAGTTTGTTTTTCATCTCTACAGATGTTGAAAACTCTTGGGCTGAACTATGGAAGACTAATTTTGAATTAAATCCAGATCTTCATCTTCCAGCTGAAAATAAGTACATAGGTCGGTGAAAAAGCAGTTATTATACATAATCCATTTATGTATCAATAAAACAAATAGCAGCTGTATAGTGCATTTACAAAGTGTCATTTGAATTCCTATTTGAGCTTCCCAGTAACATTGTTTTCTTACTTTTTTGAATGAGAAAACCTGAGGCTTAAAAAGGCAAAGTGACTTTTCCTAGACTAGTCAGTTGGTGAAGGGAGAAAATAGAACTCCCTGAAACTTTTGCTGATCCTTTTATGTCAAATCTCTGTAGGAACAGCCATTATCTTTCCTGGTTGTTTTAGTGTTTTTTAAACCAGAAGTTTTGTGAAATCATTGTAGTGGGTTTTCAGGTCAATGTGTAATGAGTTATGAAAGCATTAAAAAAAAAAAAACAGGATGGAAAATAGCGAAATATTTAATTGCTTTTTAAGGAAAGGGTATTATTTCAAGAACTTTGGTTCTGTATAGAGATATATATGTGTATCTGTCTGCCTGTCTATTTGCCTGCAATGGGAAACATTCTAACTATGAGAAGGTCACTGGTCTAGGTCAAAGGTTACAGTTGGATATAACTAATTTAATCAGAATGCCATTTTCCCTAGCAATTCCACTCCCAGGTATATACCCAAAAGAATTGAAAAAAAGTAGCCAAATAAATACATGTACATGCATGTTCATGGAAGCATTATTCATTAATGGGAAATAGCCCATATGTCCATCAGTGAATGAATGGATGAAAAAATTATGGTAAGTATATACAAAGGAGTAATACTCAGTCATTAAAAATAAATGAAGTATGTACATGCTACAACATGGATGAACCTTGAAAACATTATGCTGAAGAATCGAGACATAAGGGGTCATATAGGATTCCATTTATATGAAATACCCAGGATATGTAAATCCATAGAGACGGAACACAAGTTGATGGTTGCCAGTGGCGGAGAGGCAGGGGAGTGGATAATGGGAAGTGACTATTTAATGGAGTATAAAGGTTTCCTTTTAGGGTGATGAAAATGTTTTGAAACTGGATAGAAGTGGTGGTTGCACAACATTATGAGTGTTCTAAATACTTCTGAATTGTTCACTTTAAAATGGTTAATTTTGTTATGTGTACCTAACCTCAGTTAGAAGACCAAAAGCCTTTTTAAAAACTCTCATATATTTTAGACAATTCAGTTCCACATCTTGAACTTTGAGTATCTAAACAACCCAGTTCTTTTTAATAAATGTAACAAGTAGTTTTTTATATTCTTGTTTTCCTTTAAGTAGCTTTTCTCACCTACATATGGATGAAACAATTTATGTTTTCATTAACTTAGAGGACAAATTTGACTTTGTTTTTTTGGGTAAGATTTTATTTGCCAGAGAAAGAGCAAGAGAGAGAGTGAGCAGAACCAGGGGGAGCAGCAGGCAGAGGGAGAAGCAGGTTCCCCGCTGAGCAAGGAGCCTGATGCGGAACTTGATCCCAGGACCCTGGGATCATGACCTGAGGTGAAGACCTAAGTGACTGAGCCACCCAGCCATCCCAAGTTTGACTTAGATAGAACAGAGCTTTTTTGTTACCTTTCAAATGTCCATAAGGTTGATAAAAGACATTTTCATTCAAGAATGGATTTGTTTATAAATTGGTTTATAGAACTATCCTGACTAAAGGCCCCTCTTACAGTTAAGACTATCTTTGAGAAAGACAAAGAAGCAGAACATGGAGAGATCAGAATTGATCATTAGGAAATTATAGATCTTCAGAGTTCATTTAAAGGCCAAGAGAATTTTCTTTTCTGTGTTCTAATTTATTATATTCTAGCATTTGAATTTGGCTTATTTTTGCCACAAAGAAAAGTTATCTAGACTTCTAAAACCAAGAACAGATTATTGGGAATCATGTTAAATTACTTGAATGAATTATTACTCTTTTCTTTTGTTAGCCACGGACTTCATGTTGAAAGCTTTTGACTGCCCTGAGACAGAATACCCTGTTAAAATTGTGAATACGCCACAAGGTTGCCTGTGGTATAAGAAAGACAACAAATTCAAAATTCCCAAAGGTAAACTGTTTCCCTCTGGAAAAGGAGTGAGCTAAGTATAGCAACTGTTTCTCCACTTGGTAGCAACCTATTTCTGTGTGTCTGTCATCTGTCTCCCTTTCTCCTTCCTCTTCCAGTTGAAGATCTTTTCTTTCTTTCTTTTTTTTTTTTAAAAGATTGTATTTATTTATTTGAGAGAGAGAGAGACAGTGAAGAGAGGGAACACAAGCAGGGGGAGTGGGAGAGGGAGAAATAGGCTTCCTGAGGAGCAGGGAGCCCAATGCGGGGCTCAGTCTGAGGACCCTGGGCTCATGACCTGAGCCAAAGGCAGATGCTTAATGACTGAGCCACCCAGGCGGCCCTGAAGATCTTTTCTAGGCTTATCTATCAGATCCATGCTGTGCTTCAGTGCAGTTGCAGAAATCCTTGTATAAATTACAGATTCTAGGAAATACATAAGGATTCAAGGCTAAAATGCAATTGTTTTTAAATACTCTTCTTGCAGTTAAATGAAAGCAGAGCCAGGTGTTTGACCATCTTAGGGAATGGGTGGTGTGTTAAGAGTATGCTGAAGGAGATTATTCTTAGACACAATAGCTAGCCTGTTCCAGTATTACAAATGTAAAATATCCTCCATCACTCTCCCTCTACCATTTTGCTTTTATTGTAAGAGAATCACAGTATACAGTTAAATAGACTTCAGAGTTCTTGTCTTTAATGTTGACCCAAATGTCTTTAAAGTTGACCCAAACTGTGTTGCATTTTTATTTTCTGTTCTTGTGCATAGCATAGGAACTTACTGAAGCAGCTTGGGATCCAAAAAAATAAATAAATAAAGTAAAATCCTTTCATTGCCATTTAACCCAGATCCCCAAGCTTAACACAACTGTTCTGTGGCTCTTAGGCCTTCTTGAGTTTATTGGGAAGGTGTTTCTTGAATTTCTTACCAGTGTTTCTAAAAATGGTGTTAATATTTATTCAGCTTCTTTGGAAAGTCTCTGCTATAGCTTTCTCTGAGCATTGAGATTGTTCTTTAATGTTTTTGACATGTATACCTCTGTAAACATTTTCTCTGAAAAAAGCTACTAATAGATACAGCATTCCTAGGCTCCTTTGTGTGTCTATGTATCTGATCTTCCCACAGACTACAGTGTGCCTTCTGGATACTACTTAGAATGGTAAATACTACTTTTTAAAAGATAACTTGAGGATAAAGATGTAACAAGGATTTAAGGGCTAATAGTTTATTTCAGAATTTTTAGAAACTGTGATGTTAGGAGCATATAGCAGATGTACAAAATATTTGAGACCTCTGGCCTGTATTTTCTCATCTTTTTTTTTTTTTTTTTCCTTTTAGCCTATATACGTTTTCATCTGATTTCACCTTTGATACAGAAGTCTGCAGCAAAGTAAGCAATTGTCCCCTTTACTGGAAAATGTTTCTTTTTGAAAAACTATTTTGTTTGTTTAATTTTGGATCATTCCGTCATTTTCTCTATTAGTACTGAGCTGTGCTGCTGATTTATGTATTTTTTTTTTCTGTGCCCTAAACAAATTATTTGTATTGATACTAAACATTAAAATGGAATTGTGGCAGCTCCATTTCCAGCACCCAGTTATAAAACATGCTGATAGTGTACAGTAGTCATAGTATTACTGGATTGAGAAAGTTCTTTAGAGATGAGTTTGGATTAACTTCCAGTCTATAATAAGAACAAATGCATTTGTTGATCCTATATTTAGAAACTGGCAAGGAATCTGATTATACTTTGTTTGTAGCAAATAACATGTATTTATAGATAACTGCACTGTGGGAGGTCAGTCCTAGAATATGCCTGAGAGGTGCTCAGGAAATGTTAGTATACTTCTTCCTTTGCCGCTTAAACTGTGGAATCTAGCCTTAGAATGAGAGGCAGCACTAATATTTATTAATACCACTTGAAAAAGTATATTAACTGCCTCCCTTCCCTCAGATTTTTAATTTGTCAGTCAGAAAACCTGGGCTGCAGGGGTGGCCAGAGCCTTTCGGCCAGTTGCCTTTTACACGTACCCCATTTTTCAGTATAAGCACTAACATTTTACATGTGTGCATAACATGATGAGGATTGGGAAGCACTGCTGAAGGTAAATATTCTATAATGTGCCTATAAAACTGAGTCCTGCGTAAGCTGTATTTACCTTTGAACTACATTACGGAGTAGTCACTGTCTTTCTAAACATGGAATTTCCTATTCCAAAGCACATTTGTTCATGTTTATTTCTTGCCAATTAATGGTGTTGTTTGCATTTTATACTCTCAGTGTGGTCCTCTTTGATATCTTTGTCAATATCCTTACCCATAACCTTGCGGAGCCAGCATATGAAGCAGATGTGGCCCAGCTAGAGTATAAGTTGGTAGCTGGAGAACATGGTTTAATTATTCGAGTGAAGGGATTCAACCACAAACTACCTGTAAGTACAAGTGTTCTGTTTTGCTCATAGAGAGGTTTAAATTTTATATTTGTTGCCCCTAAAGCACCTAGAGGCTTATGCATGAGTTGGTATAAACAGAAAGAAATGTTCATTGATGTGGGTTAGCATGTTTTCTTGGCTGGTGACACGTAAGAGCAATGTATTTACTAATTACTAGCAATGCATGCAATACAGCCTCTGCTTCAGGCTTGATTTCACAGCCCTTTGCTCTCAGTTTCTCTGCAGCCAACACTGGATAGGATAGTTTGATAAAAGTTGTCATTACTTCCAAAATTAATATATAAATGTAATGCCCTCCCAGTTAAAGTCACATTTAAGGGCAGTGGAGATAGTGAATAAAAAATTATTTAAGTTTATTTGGAAGAAGAAAATCTTTAAGAATAGTGGATTTCATGCTTCTTTACTCAAGGTTCCTCTTTCTTTTCTTTTTAGCTACTATTTCAGCTCATTATTGATTACCTAGCAGAGTTCAGTTCCACACCAGCTGTCTTCACAATGATAACCGAGCAGTTGAAGAAGACCTACTTTAACATCCTCATCAAGCCTGAAACTCTGGCCAAGTGTGTATACATAGGATCAGCTTATATTTTGAAAGTATTTGCCTTTCTAGGGGTTAGGTGTAGAGGGAATGAGGCTGTAGTTTCAGTAATAATTTTTCAAATTAGAATTGGCTGTGGTTAAGGAGACCATCTATTGGGTTATAGGATTTTTTTTTTTTTAAGATTTTATTTATTTGACAGACAGTAAGAGAGTGGATATAAGCAGGGGGAGTGGGGGAGGGAGAAGCAGGCTTCCTGCTGAGCAGAGAGCTCCACACGGGGCTCCATCCCAAGACCCTGGGCTCATGACCTGAGCTAAAAGCAGACATTTAATGAGCCACTCAGGTGCCCCCAGGTTATAGGATTTCCAAACATAGCTTAAGTAACTCTGTGAGTAGGACTAAAATAAGCCTACTTACTCTACTTAGAGGCTAAAGGTAAACAAGGATTTTTTTCCAAAGTTTGTAAGTAAACAACGGTTAAAGAAATGCTGGCTTTGTTATAGCTCAAAATTGCTTTACTACTGATTTTAGTATATTGGGTGTTGTTGTGATGAAACAGTTGAGTTTAATTGCTTAACCTGTCACTTACCTGGCAACTGTAGCTATCCAGAATTCAGCCAAGTTTCCAGAGGACAACAAAAAGGCTTCTGACTATATAATAACGCTTAAACCCTCTGCTCATAACCCCTTGAGGCTTTCATTAGAGCCTGTTCTTTATGTTTGTTTTTTTTTATTAAAGAATTGAAAGCATAGTCTTAAAAGAGATATATATATTTTTTTAATGATTTCATTTATTTATTTGACAGAGAGACACAGTCAGAGCAGGAACATAAGCAGGGGGAGTGGGAGAGGGAGAAGCAGGAAGATCAATACAGAGCTCGATCCCTGGACTCTGGCTGGGATCATGACCTGAGATGAAGGCAGAGGCTTAACAACTGAGCCACCCAGGTGCCCCGAGCATGTTCTTTTGTCTAGGGCTAATGGTAGCCCAGAAGTACCTCTGTGTGAACCAGAAAAAGTACCCTTTTGGGTGCCCTCTTTCAGCAGGAAGAGCCTTTGTGGGAGGGAGAAAAAAGTCCCCTCTATGCAGACATAGCCCTTTGTGCACGTGGCTTGCAAGCCCCTGCTTGATCTCCTTGCTGGGCATCTAGAAATGGTAAACAGCACAACCTTTTATAGAGACCCTACTCTTGACACAGTTTTTGTTTATTTCATGGTCAGTTCTTTATTTAATTTTAAAATTTAAATTCAGTTAATTAATATATAATGCATTATTGGTTTCAGAGGTAGAGGCCTGTGATTCATCAGTCTTACATAGTACCCAGTGCTCATTTTACATTACATCCTCTCCTTAATGTCCATCACCTAGTTACCCCATCTCTCCACCACTCCTTTTTGACACAGTTATATGGAGCCCACATATGAACAAAATTCAAAAGCAAGGCAGGTGGCAGTTAAGAGTCAGACCTGTAGTAACTGATAATCTGGTCATAAAAAGTTATAAAAACTAATAACCAAATGTAAGTTGGAAAGGAGAGTTGTCTGGGACTTTCAGTATGATGAAAAATAGCCCTGTGTATCCAGTAACTCCCGAATACTACCTTATTAAAATGTGGTAGACTAATAATTATACCTATTTATTGACGATTTGTTATTTGCTACATATAAAACCTTTATCTGTATATATCTATTTAATTCTGTCCAAAACCTTATCATGGTAGCCATTACTATTTCCGTTGTTTCATAGATGAAGAAATTGAGTCACAGATATTAATTTGCCACATTCCAATAGTTTAGTGTGAGGAGGAAGGAGAGTTCGGGGTGGGAGAAGTTGGGGGGATGAAGAACAGGGGTTGGTCTGATTCTGGCCTAGAGCCACTATGTGTACTATGTTGTCACTGCAGTAATAGATTCCCATAATGCTGGCCCCTACTAATTAATAAAATGTTAATGAGATTTCAAACAAAAATAGTAATACTAAATTGGTGTGTGACTCATCTGGCAACTAATGTGAAATTTTTATTTTGCAATTGAGATAGGTGAGTTGTACCAGAGAGCAAATCTATATATAATTTTGTGTATGTAATTTTAAGTGCTTTTTGGTGATTATGACATTTTCTCCCATCTTATGATAGAAATTCTGTCTTTTTTAAAAAGATTTTATTTATTTATTTGACTGAGATCACAAGTAGGCAGAGAGGCAGGCAAAGAGAGAGAGAGAGGGAAGCAGGCTCCCTGCTGAGCAGAGAGCCTGATGCGGAACTCGATACCAGGACCCTGAGATCATGACCCGAGCCGAAGGCAGAGGCTTAACCCACTGAGCCACTCAGGCACCCCAGAAATTCTGTCTTTTTAGAAACATGTCACCTGTAGAAACTTAACAAAATCTTTTTTTTACCTTAAGATTCATTTCAAAATGATGAAACTTTTTTTTTTTCCTGCCCTCTGAACAGAGATGTGCGGCTTTTAATCCTGGAATATGCCCGTTGGTCTATGATTGACAAGTACCGGGCTTTGATGGATGGCCTTTCCCTTGAGTCTCTGCTGAGCTTCGTCAAGGAGTTCAAATCCCAGCTCTTTGTTGAAGGCCTGGTACAAGGAAATGTCACAAGCACAGTGAGTGTGAGGTGCTCTCTTGCTCTTGGCTAGGTCTAAATGCTGCTGTGGGCTCTGGAATTGCATTAGTTCTCCAGAAAGAGAAGCTCTATAGAGTTGTCATAGCACGGCCATTCTGATGCAGGGCAAAACTTTCTTAATGAGAAGATTGCTGATAATGGATAAAGCTTTGGATGAAATGGATTCGGTAAATACATGGTATTGGTTACTTGTTGAGATTGTGTGTGAAAACAACAGTTTAGAAATTAAAGTGTAAGCTCTGAGGTATGCTGAGGGATGTACACAGACACACACACACACTTTGGCACAACTTGTATATCAAGGTTGTGTGTTAAGGAGCTTGGGCTTTATCTTGTAGTAAATGGAAAAATCAGTGAAGCATCTAAAAAGGGATTTGTTGTTAAGAAAGATGCAGGGACCAGTTAAGAGGCTTTTGTAAGAGTTGACATGATTCCAGAGTTTATGAGGTATCCAGAGTAGTCAAAGTCATAAAAACAGAAAGTGGAGTAGTGGTTACCAAGGGTTGGGAAGGTGGAAAAAAGGGGAAGCTGTTTTATGGGTACAGAATTTCACTTTTGCAAGGTGAGGAAGTTCTGGAGTTCCATTTTACAACATTGTAAATATACTTAACACTATGGAACTGTACACTTAAAAATGGTTAAGATGCTAAACTTTGTTATGTGTGTTACACACACACACACGCATTGAGGCAAAAAATGATGAAGCCTGAGGTTAGGCAAAGTAAATGAAAAGAGAAATAGTGCGGTAGAGGATGGCTAAAACTCAGTGACTACTTGGATGTGGGTCTAATAGAGGAGGGAGGGGTTTAAGATAATGCCTGAATTTCTTGCTTGAACCAGTGGGTTGGTGGAGGAGTGGGGAAAATAGGTTTGGGGGCATATGAGGAGTTTGTTCTGACATATATTGAGTGGGATAGGTCTGTGGATCTTGTAACTAAAAGGCCTCTTCCAGCCAAGAATGCTTGTTTGGGACTCTTCGTAAATTACTTGGCTGTTGACCATCTTTCTTCATGGCTTCCTGGTTTCTCAAGACTGGCCCTTTGATGGAATATATAAGTGGCCACTCTTGAGACTGGCTGCTGTCTCATCTCCACTTCCTGTCTTTATTCCTCAGCCCCCAAACCAGCCTTAGTTTCTTTCCTCCCCATATAAGTTTAAAAGCTTCAACTCACAGAGAGGAGCAGGGTAGCTGCCTGCTTTTCTGAGCACAGTGGGAGTAGTGGGCAGGGGTCCTTTTGGTCCAGAGGACTTAGTACCATGAATTGCTCTAGGTAGAAACCACTGTAGAGTTAAGCTGACACCTCCTTTTATGCCCAGTTTTGTAGATAAAGAAAAAGGAAGTCTTGAGAGGGGAGAAGCATTCACTTAGTGTTAAGTGTTGTTTTATTGCTCTATGCCATGTTCTGTATTTATAGGCCGAGGTTTTGATAACACAATCACAGGTGTCACAGAGGACACAGCCTAGCAGGCTAACCCAAACAGTTAAGTTTGATCATGTCACAGTGTACAGGTAAGCAGAATGCCAATGGGAGAACAGAGGAGATGTTCAATTGTGAGAGCCTCTTAATTTTCAACAGTCATAATCAGTGTTGTTGAGAGACTGTATCTGCTTTCCTAATTCTATCCAGGGCTTCTTAAAGAATTAGAATATTGATATTAGTTGCTTCTGGGTGAAATTAATGTCAGGAAAGCCTGCTATAGTTATTTTCTCCTTTGCCTCCTAGGAATCAGTGGATTTCCTGAAATACGTTGTTGAGTGAGTATTGGCCTGTTTTATCTCTGTGGGAGTTGTTTATCCCTACCAGCAGTAGGGCCTTGAGCCACAGCTCAGTTATTACTAAATCCACAATGGATGATGCTCCTTGTGGTAGGTTTTCTTGAGGCTGGTTGTGTAAACAAAGTTAATTCAGAAGGGACTGTGGGCAGCCTGACTTCTTCTTCACAGTAGTTTGTGGGTGGGGGTGAGAGGATAAAGGCACTGCGCAGTGACCCATACTCATTCTTTTGCAGCAAGCTGAACTTCATGCCTCTGGAACAGGAGATGCCTGTGCAGTTCCAGGTGGTAGAGCTGCCTAGTGGCCACCACCTGTGCAAAGTGAGAGCTCTGAACAAGGGTGATGCCAACTCTGAAGTCACTGTGTACTACCAGGTTAGTTGGCCCCTTTACAGACGGCCATCCTCATGGCTAAGTATCTTTAGGGCACTAAAGCCTAAGTACTAGGGCACTAAAAGTCCAAAGTACCTGGGAGTCGTGACCCTACGACTTTCAAGGCCTTTTTGCAGTTACCTCTGTAGCTTTTAATCCTTAGGGTCATTTGTCCTCCTGAAGCAATTGAATTAAAAAAATTGCTCCTATTAGTGAAATGGATCCTTTTACAATCATAGGGCTTCACTGAATCATTCAACTACTAGTCCAGAGGGACAGAGACTGAAGAGTGGTTGGAAGTTCCCATGTGTTCCCCTGACAAAACCCCAAGTAGCAGGGTATTTTTTAAAAGGACAGTTTTGAAAAAGAGACAAAAGTAAACATAGCCAAGCGATCAATATATAGCAAACAGAATGACTACCAGAGTCATAATTAAAAGTTTTAAAGCATCTGAGATAAAGGACTTGTCACTGTATTTTGATGATGAATACGAAGTCCAGAGTCCCTTACTTCCCTGAGGTCATACTTATTGGGGCTTGAATCTATTCCTTGTGTCCTCAGATCCTGTGTTCTTTCCACACCATTCTAGAAAGGTGGGATGGGGCTTAAAGTAAGAGCTTTTCAACAGTCTCGGTTGGCCCATAACTTGTGGTTAGTCCCACTTACTTCTAGGACAATGGGGACCTGTGCCTGTCTAGACTGATCTCAGACTTCAACTTGGGTTCCTATGCTATGGTTCCTGGGTGTCCTGCATGAGGAAGTCACTTATCTTGTCAGGCCCTGTGAAGATGCTCCTGGTCTGGGATTTGGGCAGGCCTGTCTGTCACCTTGTCCTTTTACTGTGTTTCTGGCCCTGGACCTACATCTTCCTATAGAGACCTACCCTGTCTGTGGCACTTATCTCACTCTGGCTATAGATACCTAGTTTGCTTGCTTTTATCCAGGTTCTCAGCTTTTCTTTAAGATTTGAGAGAGCAAGAGAGCTAGCGAGTGAGCATGCACAAGGGGAGGGGCAGGAGGAGAAGCTGACTCCCTGCTGAGCAGGGAGCAGGATATAGGACTCTGATCCCAGGACTCTGGATCTTGACCAATGCCGAACACAGACGCTTAACCAACTGGAGCCACCCAGGCACCCTGTTCTCAGCTTAATATTTAAAGCTGAAATGACTATTGGGCCCAAATTTCATAAATGATATGGCCTGGCCCTGCTTAGCCCTGTCCACATTTCCAGTGTTTCTGCTGCTCAAAATCCATAGTACTTTACCTGTTGTAGGGTGAGATTTCATATTGTGGGACCTTGTCTGTTGAGGTACTTTCTATCCATTACCTCTTAGCACTTCTAAAACAAGCTTTCTTTACAGAACCACTTCCCTCCTCCCAGAGAGCATTTTGAACAGAATATCTCCTTGTCTAACTGAACAGGACTTGCAGGACACACAGGCTTTTAGCCTCTTCCTCTAGTGAAGTGGGAAGGAACAGAGTCTGTTAGAGGAGCATGACTGTGGGATGTACTAGCAGCATCCTTGCTTCTTGGCCTCCTGCTTTCATTCTGACTGCATCATTTTGCTACTCTCCAGGACAGCCAGGATGTGGTCTCCCAAGTATGGTATCTATCTGCCTTTTAGGAATTTATTTTATTGACTAGTTTGGGTTCCTGTGTGTGGCCTTAGAAGCTTCTATTCATACCCTTTTTGTCTGAGGAATCAGTCCAGATACCCTTCATTGATCCCAAATATTTTCTGTTCTTTTCCTTAGGACCTTGAACTTCCAAGTACCTAACTTCAGGTTTTGTCCTTTGGGTCTTGGGCAGGAGCCAGCAAGTTGGGTATTACTCCAATACCCAAAGTCCAGTTGGGACTCACCTCCATTGGGACATACAGTCCTGTGCAAGGGCCAAGAATACAAATGATCAAGTGTGATTTCTGTCCTCACAGGCTGTCTAGTGGGAAGGTAGATGTGTCAACAAAATTGTTGTAAATAAGGAAATAGAGGGTGTGATCAGTTCTTTTGGGGGAAGAGAGTAGGATGGATTCCTGAATAAATGGTTGTCAAGAATAGCTTGATTCTTCAAAAGTCCTGTAAGCCACTGGATTTTCAGTTGGTCTGACCAACCTCTCCTTTCAGTCAGGTGCCAGGAGTCTAAAAGAATACACTCTTATGGAGCTGCTTGTGGTAAGTTGTAATAAAGAAGAGTAATGTGTTCAGGAGCCCCTGACCCACTATGAGGACTGGCCTTTCTGCCTGGGAGCTAGGGACTTGGGAGGAGTCGGGGACCTGTTTGGTAGGTGAGAGGGTTATTTTTAGTATTGTCATCTGCTATGAGCATGGACAGGGGGCCTGGGCAATTTAGGAAGAAGGCAGTAAGGGAGGCTGGACTTTGGGGTTATGTACAACACTTGGGGGTTAGAAATGGAGGTTTCTGTGCTGGGAGGAGTTGGGCTGATGGGTAGTATGTTGAATTACAGATGCACATGGAAGAGCCTTGTTTTGACTTCCTTCGAACCAAGCAGACCCTTGGGTAAGTCTGCTGGCAAGAGCACTGAGCTCAAATAAAGGTCTGGGGCTTACTTTGCAGGCTGTATTATCAGATATCCTGACTGAGTGCAGCCTCTTGGAGCTTGCTGGTCCTTCCATGTTTTAGAGTCATACTGCTCAAAACAACTAGAATCTGCATCTTGGACTATGATCAGGTTTTTAGTTCAGTCAAGTTTCAAAGATTAGCAAGGAAAAAGGCACGTAGTTCTCAGTTCAGAAGAGGGGTGGACACCCTAACCCAAAAATGAAGTAGATGCATACCATCGGGATTTTCTTTTAGATTTCCAGGTCTAGTTATGATGTGCAGAAACCCTTCCCACTCACCTCTAGTCTCTGAGGGCAGGGCCCTGGGGACTACCTGAGTTCACAGAACTTTTCATTCTGGCCGTAGGTACCATGTTTACCCTACCTGTAGGAACACATCTGGGATTTTAGGATTCTCTGTCACCGTGGGGACTCAGGCAACGAAATACAAGTGAGTAGATGGGCCCAGCTATTATTCTTGGCCTGGAGATTGGGGGTTATAGGTGCTTCCTTAAACCTCAGGCAACTCTTGACTGAATAGGGTTTGCTTCACTTAATCACAGCAGTGGGGGAGGTGGAGATGCAGGGTGGATCATAGATGGCCTGATCGAAGATGGATCAGTAATGGTTCCAATGATCCTAGAAGGCTTAACTGAAGTCCTGTGGTATCCCATGGTCACTGTGCAGGGCTTGCCAGTGTGTCCTCTCTCTAAGCGGGCCTGAGGACAAGAAAAGCAGAGATGGCTGATCTGGCATTTATCCTAGAACCAGGGTTCAAGTCTTGTTGGTTCTCAGCTTTGGAGCGGGGTCAAGCATGGGTTGTCACTGCTTATGTGCTGAGGATGTCAGAAGGTGGGCTAGAGTTAGGGGTTGGGTCCTTTTCTGTTCTCTTACTCAGCTTAGGGAAAGAGTAGTGAGCCTAGAAGAAAATACTTCAGTCTCTTTCTAGAACCATGCCTTAGCCCTTTGTCTCCTTTGCATTCTGAGACCAGGTTTTTTTTTTTTTCTTTTTTGGTGCAAAATACTGGTTTTATTAAAGCATGGGAATAGGACCTGTTAGCATAACTGCTGCCTCTGATGACTTTTAATTGAAGATATTTTGTTTCAGTTCTGAAGTTGTTGATAAGAAGATAGAAGAGTTTCTTTCTAGCTTTGAGGAGAAGATCGAGAACCTCACTGAGGAAGCCTTCAACACCCAGGTGAGTAATGCTGGCCTGGTCTTTTGTTCCTTTGGCCAGTTCTTGAGTTTTGTAGTTCCACCTTAATGTGACCAAAATGTCTTCCTAGCTTCATCCCTCCCCTTCCTGCTGGCAGGTCCCAAGTGAAGGGATCACAGCAGGTCTGTCACAAACCAGACCCAATAGGATCAAGTGTGTGCTGGGACAACTGGTGTGATACTACATCTGACGGTTTCTCTCTTTGGTGGAATAGGTCACAGCTCTGATCAAGTTGAAGGAATGCGAGGATACCCATCTTGGGGAGGAGGTGGACAGGAACTGGAACGAGGTGGTGACACAGCAGTATCTCTTTGACCGTCTTGCCCATGAGGTAGTAACACAGTTTTGAGTATCAGAGTCCTGACCAGGACTCCTGATTTTATGAGTCATCCCAAGCAAATCAGTATTGTGTGGAAAAGACCAGATCCATTTCTGTATTGGTGCTGTTCCTGTGTAACGTTATTGTATTTATATTGAGGCTCACTACAGGATTTGTGAAGGGAAAAAGGTTTCTGCTATTTAAAGAAAATTGAGAACTTCTGATGTTTGAGCAATTCCTCTCCAGATTTATTAATTCTGGGTGTCAGGTCTTTTTGACCGCTTCTGGCCCAAAGTAATAAAACCTACAAAAACAGCTCTAGGACCTGCAGTCTAGCTCTCTGATAATATAACCCTACATGATGAATTAACAAAGGACATTGAGGCAAAAGGTGGTTTAACAAGAGGTTTCAGCCCAGCTCAAAAGGTGCTCCAGTTTTCTGATCAGAAGACAAACTTCTCTTCATCTGTTTCAATTGTTACTGTATTTTCTCAGGCCAGAGTATACCTTAGCATGCACCCGAGAGGTTACACGAAGGTGGTGGGTTTTGGCTCCATGTGTACTACTCAGCTCTAACTATAGCATCTGCTACCCTTTCTTATTTGCCAGGGTTAACTATTACTATGAAACACAGAAAGGGGTGTCACAGAAGCTCATTTTCATCCTTCTCTGGAATGTTGAGGGCAAGCTGAAACCTGGAAGAATAAAATGATATGCTCAGGTGCAAAGCAGAACCAAAGAGATCTGCCTAGGGGGTGTGTTCGTTTAATAACAACTTTTTCAGAAAATACACTGCTAGTCTTTTATAGCTTTCCTTCTTTCCTGTCTTACCTTCCCCCTGCAAGATTGAAGCACTGAAGTCATTCTCAAAATCTGACCTAGTCAACTGGTTCAAGGCTCACAGAGGACCAGGAAGTAAAATGCTCAGTGTTCATGTAAGTATAATAACTGAACTATAGCTCTGTCCTTTCCAGAGCATTCAGTCCAGTTACCATTCCCTGAGTTTGGGTTGGGAGTAGAGATTCTAACAGGTCTTTGCCCCTATCTGGTCAGCATGTTTCTCACCTCAAGTCTTTCTTTGGCTTCTTTCAGGTTGTTGGATTTGGGAAGTATGAGCTAGAAGAGGATGGTTCCCCTTCTGGTGAGGATTCAAACTCTTCTTGTGAAGTGATGCAGCTAACCTACCTGCCATCCTCTCCTCTGCTGGTAGACTCTACCATCCCCATTACTGATATCAGGGCTTTCACATCAACACTTAACCTTCTCCCCTACCATAAAATAGTCAAATAAACTGCAGTCTCGTTGGCCTGAAGCATTGTGTATTTAAAAATGTGTTTGTATTTTATGAAGTTACACTACTACTAGTGCCATTGAATTTTTTGCACTGCCATCATAGAATCTGATTTATACCTCCTTCTCCCACATTATGACTAACAAACCGAGAGTTACTATAGCAGCTGGCAGAGAGAAAGTAGCAGGGTGTGCCGAGTGTTACAAAAAAACTTGCAGAAGCCGTTTGAGAAGACCTGGCCTGTTCTGGTTCTCTCAGATGGAGAACCTTGAGGTGCCCTGTCTAACTGATGTTTTAGTGCCTAAATGCTAGGTGCTAATACATGTGTGTGGCTTTTTTTTTTTTCCCCCCAATGTATTTTGAAATAAAGATAGTTCTGTAATGCCCTTCAGAATGAGCCATTTGCTGCTGTGGCATTCTTTTTTATTTGTCTCTGTGTGGGGTGGGGATCTAAAACCCTCTTCCTAAACCCTCTAAGGCAATAAAATATTTTTGGATAAAATGTTGGGAGCCATATGTGTGCTGTATGAGAATTCAAGGAACTCTGGAGAATAGCATGCTGGGGATAAACAGAGAACACAGAATATAAGGGAGGGTTGAGAAAAAGGATGGACGCTCCATTATTTTAGGAGAGTCCTTGTGTAAAGCTACTTAGCTCCTGGATTCAAGGTTGCCAGATAAAAGAAACACATAAAAAAAATTTGGAAAAATTACTTTATGAAGCCTTAAGAAGCATTGAGTATAATTAAATATAGTTCCAGAGTTAGATACAATTTAATAATAGTCCAATTCCGAAACAAAAGTTGTTAAAGGTGAGGCCATGAAATTTCCTAACACTTGATTTTAATACATTGCACTAAGTTTCTAAAACAACTCAGAGGAACCAATATTTACAGTAGATGGAATATTTATGAAAAATCTGGCATCAGGTATATATGTCTGTGTATGTGTGTGTGTGTGTGTATAGAACCCAAGATTATGTGAACTAGGAACAGATGCATATCTTAACAGCCATACTAGGTGTGCAAGGGTTAAGATCGGGATTTATAAATGCTTTTTAAAGCATGGGGTTTGGGGAAAAAAGCAGACATCTTGTTTTCAAAACCTGAAGTTTTTCTCAGGACTAAAGTCAAAATTGTAACTGCCACAGAAAAGGAAAAAAGGGAAGCTTTTCCTGCTTTAATTGTTCATCTGCATCGTAAGTCCAGTATCCCTGAGATAGGAACCACTGCAATAAGAAGGGAGTGAATAGGTTCTCCCAAAGGAAGATTGCTGCTTAATTATGCCTATTGCCCTGGTCGTCAGGTGTAAACTTTGCATTTCCCAACCTAATGCTTGGCGGCACCAAGACGTTTCAGTAATGGTTCATCGTAAACCCAACATTCTCCATCTTCATGAAATAACTGTAAAAGAAAGGGGGAGAATTCAGTTACTCACTTGCTTTGTATGTCTACAAATAATATCAAACTTCTTATTATTTTATGTCTTCTCCCCCTCATTACACTGAAGTGAGTTTGAGGCAGGGACCAGGGCTCACCTTGTTCGTCACTATGCTTATTTACAAGTGGTACACTACTTCAGCATTCACTGAAATGAATGAATGACTTACAGCACAGGGTACAGGGGGAGTAGCAGCTGGTAGGTTGGGGCAGGCTCCCCAGTCAAGCTTACCCTTGTCTCCCACTGAATTTCCTTCTCCTTCCTTTCCCGAGCTTCTGCTCTTTGTCTTTCTTCAAGTCTATGCTTGGCTTCGGTTGCTGCATCAATGTCTCTGATTTTTAAGTTGAAAGTGACATCCTTCCAAAGGCTAAAGGAAAAGAAGTCAAGGCATGGAGTATTAGATGGACAGAGGAATTAGCAAACTTGAGACTGAAAGACTAGAGCCCCACTCAATAGAGCATAATGCAAGTATAAGTCAAATGGCTTTAAGTGTAGTTCACAGACTGAATTTCCTTAAAGTGGTACCAAGGCACCGGAATAATGGAGAGAGAAATAGAAGATTCCACTGCTAGTTTCAAAGGAAGAAAATAAAGGATGGGCAGAAAGCTGGATATATGGTACAGACAACAGAGAAGAAAACAGAACTGAAACTTGGGATTTTACTTCTGGCTGTACCTCTATCTAGCTATGCAACTTTGGAGCTTATCAGCTCACCTCTCTAGGGTGGGAGTTTCCCTTACTCTAAGTCAAAAGCGTTAGATAAGGGCAAAGACATACCATTTCAGAAAAACTCCCTGAATAGTGAAATCTGGAGAAACAGTCTGAACAGAGAGAATAAGGATCAAGAGGTGATCGGCAGAGATTTATGGAGATGTGGTTTCTTCTCAAGGCCTGGAAAAGGATTAACTAGGTAACTTTACAACGGAAGACACCTAAGGACCGGAGAAGTGGCCATGCCTAAGATCCCCCTGTGGTGAGGAGCAAAGCACAAATTTCTATAGATGTCCACTTACAAATACGAGCAGGCAGTCCAGCCACGCAGACTGTTAACAAGTTAGAGACAATAGCTGGGTAATGATTTGTAAGATCCTCTTCTTTCACTTAAGAAATGCCCGAATATGCTAAACAAAGAACTTCAGTGTGTGATTCTCATCCCACTGAAGATCCTGATTTTACTGTGGCAAATGGGAAAGGAAAAAGGTATGTCTGAAACCACTGAAAAACTGAATACCAACTACATCTTTTGATGGTATTAAGGAATTGTTTCCTCCAAGTGTGATATTGTGGCTAGTGGTTTTTAAGTCATTTTAGAGTTAAATACTCAAATACTAAGGGATGAAATTTTTTTTTGAAGTTTTTTGCAACAAAAGACCTTAGGGTGTTTGTACACACCTCGATAGGGAACCTCACTGCCTTCTCTTATAAACCACAAAGATGGTGGTAAGCCTGCACATAGTGAATATTTATTATATCCCAAGCATTATATATACTACATGTTTATCTCATTCAGTCCTCACATAAACTGAGGTATCTCCCATTTTAGGAAAGAAGGCAAAGAGAGGCAAGCTGACAGTCATGGTTAAAAAGCTAGTAAGTGGGAGCTCATATGAACCCAGGTATTCAGGATTAGTCTGTGCTCTGTTATGCTCTGCTATTGTGTCTCCAAAACCCAGCCCTGCCTTTACTTAGCCATTAGCAAGGGCACTCCGACAAGAGCTCTAGCAAAGTCCTCTTACCAGCGGGATTCATACTCATTCTGATCTTCCAACTTCCTCACTTTCTTCTTAATTATAGGCAACTTCTTGGTATCTATAAAAACTGCATTTTCCTAGAAAACAAGAGGTAGGTAGATGTTTTATTTGTTCGAACTGTTCCAGGAGGAAAAAAGTCAGCTCTTCCCAGAAGGCTTTAACAGATTTAATAAATCCCACACGGGAACAGTATGTGTAGACTGTGAGTTTCATACGCTACCTTCAGCTTAAAATATAGTGGTGTATCTAAGTCCTGGTAGGAGGTCAACAGAGGTTTTTAAAGTGGCTATGTGCTACATGCTCAATATTAATCTCTTAGGAAAGTTAGACTCATAAACAACTAATTCTAATGTTAAACACTGAAGTGCTGCTTACATTTCAAATTCTCCAAGTCCAAAATCCAGTTCGTTTGCTCCTCCTGTTAATCCCATACCACCTTCTTCCTACTTTAATTAGGTACTGTTTCCAAGTTTCTTTTTTTTTTTTTTTAAGATTTTATTTATTTATTTGAGAGAGAGACAGTGAGAGAGAGCATGAGCGAGGAGAAGGTCAGAGGGAGAAGCAGACTCCCCATGGAGCTGGGAGCCCAATGTGGGACTCGATCCCGGGACTCCGGGATCATGACCTGAGCCGAAGGCAGTCGTCCAACCAACTGAGCCACCCAGGCGTCCCTGTTTCCAAGTTTCTTGAAGTCAAGGACTATCTTACTCACTTCTGTATCCGTGGTGTCAGGCAGTAAATACATTTCTTATAAAAAGTCAAGTTGTGGGGCGCCTGGGTGGCTCAGTGGGTTAAAGCCTCTGCCTTCGGCTCAGGTCCTGATCCCAGGGTTCTGGGATCGAGCCCCACATCGGGCTCTCTGCTCAGCAGGGAGCCTGCTTCCCCCCTCTCTCTTTCTGCCTGCCTCTCTGCCTACTTGTGATCTCTGTCTGTCAAATAAATAAATAAAATCTAAAAAAAAAAAAAAAAGAAAAAAAGTCAAGTTGTATATACAAACACTAATTAGTTTAGCACTTAAAACATACAACCCATTCTAATGAGACAGCTGTCACTGGGTATTTGCTATCTGCCAAGCATTATTTTATTTTATACATAATTTTATTTTATACATATATAAAATATATTTATATATATTTATATATAAATATTTTATATGTATATTATATATTTATATATATTTTTTTAACATATACTGAGTATTCTGAGAGGAAAGGGGAAAATAAAATGTATTGCTGGGGAAGAGGTGGGGAATGAAAAGATTTCCTTGAAGAGATGGCATTAGAGTTGGCCTTGGTGTTTAAATTTCTGGATGAAAAGTGGCTATAATGTAGCCTACAATAAGTGTAGAATATAGGAATATATAGGAATATAGGTTCTTACCCCTGTTGCATATTTTGCATACATTACACCATTCCATTCCCCTTCAACTGAGCAAAAAGACTTCTTATCATTTGGAGAACTAAACAGAAAAGGAAACATTTCTGTCAGTCTTAAGCTGAAAACTACCAAAGAATCCGGTCAGAGCAGAACATGGAAGAGCAACTGTGAAGTCTTGGGTAAAAGCAGCTTAGTGGAACTGGATTTCCCTGAGCCAACTGTTTAAGAATGAGGACCCTAAACAAGATGCTAATGAATGCAAGATCCCATGAATAGTGGATATGAGGTGGGCAAGAGAACCCTGTGCTGGAGGTACTGGGGCCACAAAGGATGAGGGATGGTCCCTGTCCTCAAGCTGTTCACAGCCTAGTTGTGGAGACACTGCCACTGAGATTCTAGGTGGTAAGTGCTATGGTGAATTTATGCGAGCAATGCAGATCAAGGGCAAAAGTGTTGAAATGAAGGTCAGAGAAGGTCTCACTTAAGGATGTAACACTGGAGACCAGGCTTTTCATCCTGAGGAAGGATCCTGAGCTCAAACGGTCCAAAGTATCCCGAGGTCCTAAGGTCAAACAGTTTGACTTGCTGGTGCTGGTCTGGTTACCTTCAAGGAACGTTGAGAAGCAGGCCCACCCATGCCTTTGTTCTGGACATCTGATTTCCACCATCAATTCCAGTGGTGACTTGTGCTGCTCTCTGAGCTCTGCCCATATTCTCTGACTGCAGTAATTTTTTAGATTTTACACTGATCTTTAGGTAAACTTCATCATGTGTTCATGCACCTTCCTGCTCAAGATTTCTTTGGATGCTAATTATGCCATCCCAATTATTTCCCTGGAAAGCTGGTTAACCAGTCACGTATCTTCTTCCATCTGCAACCCTATTCCTAACAGGGCCTCTTAGGGAAGACAAAGTCCTGCAGATCCTTCTCTTCCAGGCAGATTCTGAATCCACCCAACTGACTGTTACCCAGACAGCACAACTGTCTTCATCTGACCCTAGATGGAACCAAGCCAAGATGTGACGGTTACTGTTTTTCCCTAGTAAAGGCAAAGAAAAAAGGACTGTGAGAACTTGGGAGACAATGCAGTGGGAATCACAGGGTCTACTATACAGACTGGCCCATGGTCCAATGAGTCAGGAATCTATGATCTGCATTAGCTGGCAATCTGTAAGACTCCTCTCAGGTTCCTAGGAAGGAAATCCCAACAGTGAATGATTTCTGTTTAAACCGAGATTTTAGGTCTCCTGATAAGGAGTTTCAGGAAGAGACATACAGGATGTGAAACAAGTTTACAAAGACAAAATCATTAAAACAGTTAATTCCTCCTAATAAAAGTTACAGTTCAAGACTAAAAAGAAAAGTATTTCAGAGAAGCAGAAGAGAACAGAAGCAGAAAAACAAAATACCTACAAAATCTCAGCAGTAATTCTGTGCTTCTTGCCCCCATAGAAAGGTTTAGTGTGGAAGACGATATTTGCACTATAGCCAGTTTTCGAACAACTGATGTTGCATTCTCCGCCTAGTTCCACCCAGGGCACTGTGAGGATAGACCTGCAAAACCAAAAGTGCAGGTAAGGCTGCCAGTTCAGAGGACAGAAAGGAGGGGTGTAGCTTAAGGACAGCAGGTTCTGCTGCCAGCTGATCAGAGGAAATGGACATAGCTCTACTTGCCTTCCATAACCATTGGGGAATGTGAGAATATAATGTTCATCATAATCTAGACACGAGACACAGCCTGTGGAGAGAAGGGATAGAATCTCTGATGAGCATAAGGCTTTACTGTTTGGATGCTGGATACTCCAGGATACTCCATTCAATTTAGGGAAAAATCAATCCTGCACCCTCCCACCCCTGTTCTCCTCCCCCATACACATGCTTATATGCAAACAGTGACATCCAGTCTGGCGTTCTTGGTGCCATTTCCCCTCACTAGACAAGGGTCCAGCACATATTACAATAAAATTCTATTAACACTCTAGTCTACCCAATGCTCAGAGACTTACCCTGCCCTATGTTGTGTACCCCAATCGACATCCCAAGGAATTTTGATTTGGTCCAGATATGAGCATTGAATTGTATCTTCTTGTTAAAACACTCAGCATAAAAGGCTGAAACTGAACAGAAATTGTTTTCAATTAGTGCACTACACAGTTATAGTCACCTCTCCAACTCAACCTGGAGAAAGAACAGGCTTCATGGGGAAAATCCTGGTGTCCCTCAAAGAACAGCTTCAAATGAGGCCAGGAAAGGATGTTAACTTCCTTTTATACCGTTTCTCCGAATGCAAGCACAACTTAGGACCATTCTGCCAGGAACTTCCCTGAACCGTGAGGGAAGCAATCCTGGAGGCTTAAAATCCTCTGGTCAGCAAGCATGTTCTTGCCCCACCTCAAGCTGGGCCCATCCACTATTTCCAGTCTTAACATTGTTGAGCAAATAAGACATTAAAGATATGCATTCTTTCCACTGTCAAGAACATACTGTGTAGAAACTACATCTCATTTATATAAACCCAAAATTGCTGAGGTCTCTATAGCACAGTTCATTATACGTGTGATTTTAGAGGGACAAGTTAGTTTCCCACATCCCTGCATTTTACACACAGCTAATCAATGGAACAGAATCTTTGGCACTTACACAAGAAAGAGGAAGAACCAATCTTCATAAGGTTAGAAAGATATAAGGATAAAAAGCCATAAAATCCATACTATAGTGAGCTCAGTTATGGAACTTTTGTGTTTTTTATTATTTTTTTAAAGTAGGTCCATGCCCAATTCTGAGATCAAGAATTACATGCTCTACCAATGGAGTCACCCAGGTGCCCCAGCTTTGGAGCTTTTAATGACCCTCTTTAGACAAACAGTTTGAGAATGGATGGTGCAAAGGAGCTCTGTAACTTACTGGGTGGATGATGGGAAACCTGTTCAGCCACAAATGTCACACAGTTTTTGGAAACCCAGGGAACTGGTCCTTCTGAAACTAGCTCCTGTAAGCAAATATAACATTTTCTTTTGGCATGGAAACAAAAGTGACACTGTGGATAATCTAACAATTAGAGTCTCTGCACCTCCCATGGTGGTTAACTATTCCCTCCTCCACACGCCCAAACCCTTATATGTAACTTTTATTATGGCACTTAATTTCACTACTAGAATTACAGCTTTGTGTCTGTCTCCCTTCACTAGACCTCCCTGACCAACACATCCTTGAAGGCAAGCATTAAGTGCCTAACCCAGGGCCAGGCATGGCACAGATGACAGTCACTTATCAGTCTGCCAAATGAGTAAGAACAGACACATTATACTGCCTTGTCTTCAATAAGGACCACATGTAATGAATCACACAGAAAGGGAGAGATATGGAGAGTTCGTGGTTTGCTCAGAGGCTATTACGTGCCAGGCACTATGGGCTAGGGCCTCTCTACATTTGCTTGAGTCTTCCTTATTCAACATCTTCCTCAAACCAATCTCTAGATGTTGGGGCCCTGAGAACTCAGGTCTGCGTTATCTACTCTTCTCCAGGCATGCTGTCTTACTAGCTAAGTGTACCTGGTTCCAGTGCTTTAAATGCCATCTACATATACTGAAATCTCTAAAAGCCCCATTTCCATCTTAGACTTCTCCCTTTAACTCCAGACTCTTAAAAATTCTGACTCCCTACTTGACATTTCCACTCACATGTATGTGTAACTCATACTTTGTATTTCCAATTAGAGTTCTTGATTTTTCCTTCTCCAAATCTAATTTTTTGTTTCCTTTTTTGTAAATGGCATCAACGAACTGCTGAAGCCCACATGAAGGGTTCATCTGTCACCTTTCTTTTACCTCCCCCGGCCACCTATAAGTACTACCTCCACGATATAGCGTGAATCAACAATGAATCTTCTGGAATAATGCCAAAACTTCCTCAGCTATATTCTTGCTTTTATTTTTGCCCCTTTCTGATTTATTTTTCACAAAATCATTACCGTGGTTTTTTTTAAAACAAAAATGCAATCCTGGTAAGCCACAAAATTACCATTATAGCCCACAAGGTCTTGCATTACATGATCTCTGAATCTTACCTCATGCCACTCCTTTCCTGCTATTATCTAGAGGATGTTGACCCAACAATTCTGTTCTTCTGGGGGTGCTGTGCATCTTTTGATTACTACCTTTACCATTATTATCTGCCCCCAAATAAAATAAAATCTTGAATCAGTATGCAATTCAGTATCACTAAAAACATCAGTGCAAAACTCACTGTGTTCTCTTCAGTATCATTTGGCAACGTCCAGTGACACTGAAAGATTTCGCCTAAAATGGGGTTGTATGGCTTTTTGGCAACCGATCCTTTCCTTCCTGCGTGAAAGGCGGAGAGGTACCATTTCACAACCTGAACCATTCGATCTCTGGCATCCTTCTGGTCACTAATGCTGCAAGGCAGAAAGACAAAATTTAATGTCTTGCTTTCTGAAAGGACACAAGCTAATGCTGCACTCCCTCACATGGTCCACTGTAAGCCAGGCAGAGAGGACCCAGGACCAAGAATTTTTAAAACTGAGACATAATATACATGATTAAACACACTAGTCTTAAGTGTTTGGCTTGATGAATCTGATAAATGTATAGTTAATTAACCTGAATGACATAGGTTTAAACTGTGATTCCTCTTACATGTGGATATTTTTTGATAAATAAAGTACTGTAAATATATTTTTCCTTACGATTTTAATTAATATTTTTTCTCTAGCTTACTTCATTGTAAGAATACAACATATAACACATGTAACATACAAAATATGTTAATACTGTTTTTGTTATCAGCAAGGCTCCCAGTAGGCTATTATTAGTGAAGTTTTGGGGGAGTCAAAGGTACAGATTTTTGCCTACATGGGAGGTAAGCACCCCAAAGCCCCACGCTGTTCAAGGGTCAACTGTATACCAGTGTTAGCCAATGTGTCCACCCACTGTGAAACCTCAAAGTGATTTGTATCTGGCTCCAGTAAACCACAGTCTAAGGCCAAGGAATGTAATAAGAGAAGATGGATTGTAACACCCTGCTATAAGGAAAAATGTCCTGCTACCACTGAAAAGCAATGTGAACTCACCTCCTTGTAAATCAGTGCCAACTTTCCTTTTGCATACATATCTACTATTGCAAGCTAATATGTGAAAGTTATGAGTCAGTCTGTAATCTGGACACTAGACTACCAGCTCCTCAAGGGCAGACACTTTTTTTTTTCCTGGCAAATGCCAGGTGCTTCAGAAAGGTTTGCTAAATTCGGATAACTGAATTTTGTTGGGATAAAATATAAACAGTGATTACCAATCCCTGGATCAAATAAGTTCCAGCCTTGGCTTTGTAAGTACTGGCTACCTATTAATGGGCTCTCAAGATTTTTTTAGTGTCCAACTTGATTGCTTAACAACATCACTACCATATAACCTAAGCAAACAGATAGGCATCTGATATAAACAAAGTATTTAATGCCTTTTCCTAGAAATGTCTGAAAGGTAAAAGGAAAAAAGGAATCCATCTATTCTGTATAAAGAGAAAGCTACTGAGTAACATCTTAAAAAATTGGAAACTACAGTGTTCAGTCAAATACCTCACAAACAGGTCCGGATGTGCAAAAAAGTCTGCATACATTTCTAAAAGAGATCTTCTTTCAAGAATGAATGTTGGAAGAACTACCTGAAAAACACACATTTGACCCTTGAGGATCAAATTCCACTACAGATAAACATATTGCTGAACTGCTTTAAAAAACACAAAAACAAAAACCCCCAAACCCAAAAATCTCATTCCAATCATGGTATACCCACCACGTACTGCCCAGGCATGCTTCTGATCCCCACTTCCCAAACTATTCTGATTCAGAAATGCCCATTAACCTGCCCAACAGATGGGAAACAAAGAACAGATTTTGAACGTTCAGATGTCACTTTCTTCGTGCAATCTCCCTAAAGCTCCTGAATCAGAGTAACAATGACAAATGACACTCAGTAGCTACCCTCTGATGCCTACACACATTATGTTACTTTACAACAATCCTGTTCTGAAGAAACTATTATCCCTATTTTACAGTTAAGAAATGCAGCTCAAAGAAAATGAGAAATTTTTTCACTGCTCTGCACTGATGTGGAATTCTGTACTGAATCTCTGCAACTTTCTAATGCCACTTCTCTCTGATTATTAGCTGTATTCAGCAATTTACCTACTTATGCAACTGTCTTCTCAAGTAAACGATCTCCTAGAATGTTAGGACTACACTTACACATGCATTCATGACTACTATTATGCAGCAAGAGATTTTTAAATGAGCACTAAAGGAATAAATAAGAGAATAAAGATGGGAATCCATCTGAACTCTTTCTAGACAGGGCGGACCCCAGGAAGAAAAATGTTGAGGGCCTAGGAATGTGGCAGAGGAGAAAAAAATAGTAAACTGGAATATGGAAAGAATGCATGAGAAAGATTAGGAACAACCAATTAAAAAGAGAAGTATTTCATTAGGAAATGAAAGAACAGTTTTTGAAATGTCTATCAGATTATAAATTATTCATTATGGAGCACCACAGTAAACAAAGATTTCCTTAAATTTAGTAATTACTGTGCATCTACTATATTCAAGATCCTGTGTTAAATGTTGTGGACAAGGCAAAGGTAAGGATGAGAGAATACTATCAGTACTTAAATTTTAGGTGGAATACTAGGGCGCCTGGGTGGCTCAGTCAGTTAAGTACCTAACCCTTGGTTTCGGCTCAGGTGATGATCTCAAGAGTCGTGGGATCAAGCCCTGCATCAGGTTCCATGGTCAGCACAAAGTCTGCATGAGATTCTTCCCCCTTCCCTCCCTTTCTATCCTTCCCCCCGCTCAGCACATGTATATACCCTCTCTGAAGAAATAAATCTTAAAAAAAAAAAAAAAAAAAATCTTTAGATGGATTCTGACAAATATACAAGAGATGTTCAAAGTGTCCTGGGAGTTCAGGAGAGGGAAAGATCATGTTCTGCTGGGGGACCAGAATGAAGGCAGAGCTGGGAAATGATTCACTGAGGTGGCACTGGAGAAAAGCCTTAGATAAGAGGATGGCTGTAACAAAGGAGAAAACAGAAGAATAAGACATGGACATGGGCGGGGGGGGGGGGGGGAGGCAGAGAAAGGAAATACGTGTGACAGGGAATGACCAGTGGACCACCGTGGCTGGGTATATAAAGACTACATAAGAGACTGATCTAAAGAACACAGCTTAGAAAAGGACACTGTGGCTCTAACATTTAGAATGTTTATAGTAAGACTCCAGTATTTACATTTTAAGTAAACTGTTTCCTATGTATGTTTCCTTCCTATGTATGTATGTTCATAATCTAATATGGTTAGACTGGTAGGTAAGCTTATGTGCTGACTTGGTGCAATGAACTCACAACTCTCCAACAGAGAAATTAAAAATGCCAAGAAAAAATGCTGAATAACAAAACAGGCATAGTTTTTTTTTTTTTTTTGGAGAGGGAAAGAGAATCCAAGCAGGCTCCACCCACGGCACAGATCCAGACACAGAACTCAATCTCATGACCCTGAGATACTGAGCTGGCCAAAATCAAGAGTTGGATGCTGAAATGACTCAGCCAGTGAGGCACCCCAGAAGTAAATACTTTTTATAAACAGCTCTTAAAAGAAAAGATAAAGATTACTATTACCAGCAGAAAAATGGACAAAAGAACTGAACAGGCAATTTAAAAAGAAGAAATGGCCAAAAACCAAAATTTGATATGTAATTAAAAGATTTTTTCCCTCCCTACTTAAAAAATTTTCCTGAGAACTCCCATTCAACAGATCATCTTCAATGTTTTTTGGTCAGGTAAACGGAAAGGGCTAGATTGTCTTCGACCTGGGTTCAAGTACTTACTTTGCTGCCACTTCATGTAAGGAGGCCCTGGAAAATGAACTCGACATCCCTAAGTTTGTGTAAAAGGAGGATAATCCCATGCCCTGCTTATATCTTAGAACTACTCTGAAGGGGGAAAAAAAAAAAAAAAACTACTTTGAAAACCAAGTGAGGTAAATGGGATGTGACTTTATAGTACTTCCAAACACTATGAAGTGCTTGGGAAATAACTTTAAAAAGTATCTGAGGTGAGAAGATACATTTTATAAATAGGAGAATGAGATAAAAATTTATGGCACTGCCAAGCAGAGAAAGACAACTGTCATACGGTTTCAACTTCAATGTGGAACATAAGGAACAGAACAGAGGACCTTAGGGGGAGGGAAAATGCACTGGGAAAAAATCAGAGAGGGAGACAAACCATGAGGCTCTGGACTCCGGGAAACAAACTGAGGATTACAGAAGAGGGGTGGAGGGGATGGGGCAACCAAGTGATAGGTATTAAGGAGGACACGTGTTGTGATGAGCACTGGGTGTTATACCAACTAATGAATCATTGAGCACTACATCAAAAACTAATGATGTACTTATACAGTGAACATAAAAAAATTACTGTATTATTGTAATACTCTGGAATGCATAAATGCATCAAGATTTCAGAATCTGTTGGCAATCACAGCCCTTCGTGCCAGTAAAGATTTCTAAAATAGCTAATTTTAATCATTTCTGGTAAAAAAAAATTATTATATCTTTCACAATATAACAAGCTTATAGTGTCTAAGGACCAAATATAGATTATCTGGCAGAGAAAATTATGTGAGGCACGATTTACAAAACTGAGTATGGCAGACACTTTTGGTTGCCTATGCACATCTCTGCTTCATCCTTAGTAACAGAATTCTGATTCAGTTCAGGTTCAGGCTCTAGGTAGCCGTGAGGGTCACAAATCTCACGGGGTGAATGTGGATTAATCTATATCATTTAACCTCCCTTGCTAGTGACTGGCTCAGGTGTGGGTACACACATAGCTCTGGCCAATGAGATTCAGTTGAAAGTCTGAGGGGCCGGGAGGCCTGTGTAGCTCAGTTGGTTAAGTGTTTGCTGCTCCCCCTGCTTGTGCTCTCGGTCAAATAAATAAAATCTTTAAAAAAAAAAAAAAGAAAAAGGAAGTCTGGGTGCCTGGGTGGCTCAGTGGGTAGAGCCTCTGCCTTCGCTCAGGTCATGATCTCAGGGTCCTGGGACTAAGCCCCGCGTTGGGATCTCTGCTTAGGGGGGAGCCTGCTTCCCTCCCCACCACCCCACTTGCTGCTCTGCCTACTTATGAACTCTGTCAAAAAGGAAAAAAAAAAAAAAAAAAGGGAAGTCTGAGGGGCCACTTCAGGAGAAGACCATCCTTCCCTAACAACAACAACGAATCCACGAGAAGAAATTATTTTTCTGCCTCTTGACATTATTTGCCTAAGGATGGCATGACTGAAGTGTGACACCCATTTTGCAATGACAAGGAGACAAGCCTGAATGTGAAAGTCAATATGGAAGAACAGAGAGTTTCTAACATACAACTGATTGAATTAATCAGTCCCACAACTACTCTACTTCTAGCCTTCTCATTGTGTGAGCTAATAAACCTGGTATTGTTCAAGTTACCTTCTGATGAGTCTTCCATTACTAAAGACCAAAACCGACCATGGTGGAAGATATAGAATAGAAATATTTAGATGTCAACATCTAAAATTAAGCTCTAACTTACAAATCTGAAGTAATAATTCTGCCCTAGTAAATGCAATCTAATGATCACTGAAAAAGTTCTGGGACAAACCCAGAACATTCCTGCCAAGTATGCTGGATTCCACAAATAAATGCTAGCCTTGTGTTTCTGTTCTCACTTAGATTTGAGGTAAAGGATTTGATTATAGACACTTATTAGAAAGTATTATGGATAAGTTTTTTTTTCCTCAATAGCCCTCTAAATCCAAAACCAAAATAAAGCTGACTGGTGTCAAAGACTCTCTAGCACTGTATTTGATTTGGTCATAACAAAAGTGAGAATCCTAAATTTTATTAACTTTCTAAAGCCAGACAGAATAATCATCTAACTAAGATGAAAGTTACTGCAGCTCAGGTCTTTAAGATGAGACACGGCAGTAAAAAGATTGGATTTTGAGATCACAGACCATATTAGAATCTCCGTTTTGCCAGTTACTAGGACTCAGCCAAGTTACTCAGTCTCTATGAGTTTTAGTTTTCTCATCCATAAAATCTTAACAGTAACACTTTTGCATAGCTGTGAGAATTAAGTACAAGGATGAGGTTTCCAGCACAGTGGTGAGATATATAATAGGCACCCATATATTCTAGTCTCCTAACTTAACAGGGCATTCTGTTTAGACAACTAAGTTTAAATTCAAATTCAAATTCATTGTGTGGCTCATTGTGTGTCATACCATTTCTCATTTACTACCTGTTCCAATCCTTAACAACCCTGTGAAGTGACCACTGTATGTCCATCTTACATGAGAAACATAAAGGTTACAGAGAAAGGAACTGCTCAAGATTACATGGCTTGGTGAGAGCAGACAGAGGATGCAAACACAGGTCCTCTAAGCCCAAGATTTCAGAACTCTGTTTGTTTTGATTCTGGGCACACTGTACTACTTAAGGTTTTATCCATAACTACTAATCAAACTCAACATTATTCCTTTTTGGCCCCAAGAAAACCCAAATCTAATTCATATTATCCACATATACTATATTTCTATGAATTCTAGTTTACATATTTTATCCATTTATAAAAATTCTCAGTTTATTCACTACATATATATTAAACCACAAGTGTAACAGAGGTTATGTCATTATGCTACATTTGCAAGCCACATTCACTGTACAATCACTGAGAATCCACATATACACGTTAAAACTTACAGCAAATGCCAAATTTAATTCTTACCTTAGTAAGATCCATTCCAAGCCTAACCTGTGACAAGAGATGCATGATAACGCTTTTGTGCTCTTCCACCGACCCTGCCTCCCCTTCATCATCTCTATCATCATGTGAGTCGAAAAGGTCTAAAATAAAACAGATCTGATTAGACTGATATTAAATTGGGCCAATATGTGGCCCAGTGCTACAAATCTTTTTTTCAAACAAATGTTTTTAAGAAAAAGAGTTAAATTTGGGGCACCCAGGTGGCTCGGTCAGTTAAGCGTCTGCCTTCAGCTCTGGTCATCCTGGGATTGAGCCCCTCATTGGGCTCCCTGCTCAGCAGGAAGACTGCTCCTCCCTCTCCCACTCCCCCTACATTTCTCTGTGTCAAGTAAATAAATAAAATCTAAAAAAAAAAAAAAAAGAGGTAAATTCTCCAAGGTCACTTACCAGCATCACTTGTTCCATTGGACATGGAAGAATTAAGTGACTCTGTGGTATCTGGACGCTTTAGACTATTTCCTGAACTGCTGTGTGTCAAGACTGAGGCAGATCCAGAGGAACTAAAAAAAAAAAAAGCAGTAATTATCTTCTTAAGCCTTTTAAGAAAGCAATTCAGTCCAATAAGACGTTAACCTATAAAGCTATCTGAAACCAATATAGGCAGACAGATGACAGAAACAAGCTAGACTTACAGTGAGCTGGTCACACACACACATACACACTTTCCAACTCCCTGTCACCCTCATTCTGAGACTGTAAACTGTAAAGTGTGATGACTATTTCTTGTCTTGTGCTTTCTGCATGGTGTGTGCTCAACCAAGCCATGCTGAAAGGTCATCAAAAATTAGTAATAGTTTTGCTTCTGCAACTAAGTTTAAAACTAGAGTTCATTTTCTTGTCATATTACTTTGCATAAAATTACATATTACTTCTCTGCAACAATTTCTAGAACCTGAAAAATTGCCAAGTCTATTACTTAAGTCTCAAAAGATGTTGTGTCTATATTTTTGAGATCCTTTGATAAAAGCCCACAATGGTATTTAAGGTTCTTCCCAAATAAATAAATAAATAAATAAATAAATCTCAATAAATAAATAATTCCCAAATAAAAAAATCGTTATTTGGGGAATTGTAAATAATTTGTTGCTGCTGCTTGTTTCTAGAAGCCCATGAAGGTAAAGTTTTAAACATTTCCTGTCAGTCATATGGGGAACATTTTGCTAGACCATTAGAAATATACAGTATTAAACTTTTCCTTCTAGTATTCACTTTCAGGAAGAAACTTTTGACCTTTCACAAACCTTACAGAGCATGATATCCTCTCTTTCCCCCATTGCACTTGATTTGAAAAGATGATGGTTTAAATATTGTTGAAGATTATGGTTTTTTATATACTTCTTTCTTTTTGGTGGATATTTAGGGCAATTATATAGTTAATAGAACAGGTAGTGGATGAGGTGAAGAGGCAAATTCTTCTGGCTCACCAGAGAAAAATAAGACAACCACGGTGGATATACTAGTGTTTTAGGTGTATGAGGGCTCTCATACACCTGGCATTTTTTTCCAGTCTGGGCAAAGCCCAAACTGAATATAGTCAACAGTCAACTCTAGGGTTTGGGTTTGACTTCTGTTGAATAATAATTTCAGTATTCTTTATGGATTAATAAATTCTATGATCTATCTTTGAAGAATTCTTTTGTGAAACTAGAGAGTAGGCAGTATGATATGTAGAAATAATACCAGACAGTTTTTAACATCCATTTAACTGCAGTGTGGGAAAACTGGAGTGTAATCATACTGCTTTGGCTACACTGGCATCTGTTACCTCTTTTTTTTTTTAAGATTTTACTTATTTATTTGACAGAGATCACAAGTAGGCAGAGAGGCAGGCAGAGAGAGAGAGGAGGAAGCAGGCTCCCCACTGAGCAGAGAGCCCGATGCGGGGCTCGATCCCAGGACCCTGGGATCATGACCTGAGCTGAAGGCAGAGGCTTTAACCCACTGAGCCACCCAGGCGCCCCAGCATCTGTTACCTATTAACGTACTTTTGGTGTGTATCTGAAAGGATATTTTCTGCCCTAAATCATTTATTTATCAATAAATGCCAGTAAGTGGAAATTAAAAAAAAAATTTATTTAAACATTTAAAAACTGTATTTGAAATTACAAAATAAAAAAGCATATATATATATTTTTTTAAGATTTTATTTATTTATTTGACAGAGAGAGAGAGAGAGAGAGAGCGAGCACAAGCAGGCAGAGAGGCAGGCAGAGGCAGAGAGAGAAGCAGGCTCCCCACTGAGCAAGGAGCCCGATGCGGGGCTTGATCCCAGGACCCTGAGATCATGACCTGAGCCGAAGGCAGCGGCTTAACCCACTGAGCCACCCAGGCGCCCCAAAAAGCATGGTATATTTTTAAAAGTAAATTTATGATAACTGAAATTATGAGCTAATTAATAGGTTTAAACAAAGCTTCCTCTTATTGTACCTGTAATCATAACTCACCCAGGATTACTTGTATATTAATAAAATAATCAAAGGCATACAGTTTACTTAAGTGTAAAAAGAAAGCCAAATTTTTCACACTGCAGATTATTATTTATAAAATAGTACACATATAACCAGTTTTTGTGAAAAATTTATGGATGTAAAGCCTATTATATATTCTAATTTAAACACACGTTGCCCTAATTACTTACCTTCTCTTGATTTTTTATTTAATAATAAATTCTGGGTTTTTTTTTTTTAAGTTTTTCACTAAGTAGGGAGTACAGAATTCCCATGTACCCTTTTTCCCCATACATGTACAACATCTCTCCCATATCATAACCATTCTGCAGCAAAGTGGTACACTAGTAACAACTCATGAACCTACTGCGGCACATCATTCTCTGACTCAAAGTCCGCAGTTTACATTAGGGTTCACTCTCGGTGGTGGACATTCTATCAACTTTGCCAAATCCACCACTGTAGTATTATAGAGAATAGTTTTCCCTACCCAAAAAAATCTGTGCTCCACGTATATTAGAACATTAAAATATTAGAACATTCTAATATTAAAATCTCAGATCAATATGTATTCTAATTTAAACATAGTTTGTCCTGGTTACTTACCTTCTTTTATCTATTTTTCAAAAATCCTTAGGTAACTAAATACTGCTTCTTTGATAATTTAGTAGTATACATCACAAGGTACTATAACTAACGTCTACCTCACCAGTTTTGAAAGCCAATGGTAAGAGATCAAATTATCACTAAATAAAAGAGCTGCATGTTTTGTGGCTCTTTGATATATCATCAAAACAGAGTCAATCTTTTATTTTATTTTATTTTTTTTAAAGATTTTATTTATTTTATTTCACAGAGAGAGATCACAAGCAGGCAGAGAGGCAGGCAGAGAGAGAGACAGAGGAGGAAGCAGGTTCTCCGCTGAGCAGAGAGCCCGATGCGGGACTCGATCCCAAGACCCTGAGATCATGACCTGAGCCGAAGGCAGAGGCTTAACCCACTGAGCCACCCAGGCGCCCCCAGAGTCGATCTTTTAAATCCATTTACCAAAACCCCCAAATTCTTTAAAACGCGTATCTTATTTTAGATGCAATTCCGAAGGTCAGATCTATGCTGTGCTTTTCTTTTTTACTCAGGTTAGAAACCACGTTTGGGCCAAATGAAATGCTCAATAAAGCTCAAAATGAAAAAGGTGACAAATTCTCATTTATCCATTTCATAATTTACCTCAATCAGGATAAAGAAGTGAAAAAATGCAGTTAAAAAATAACAGCAACATCGATAAAAATGATATGCATACAGGAAAGGTTTATCTGCAATGGACTAATTTGTATAGTATGTAATCATAATATCATAAACTAAACCAAAAAATGTGAAGGCTGAACTGAATTATAACAGAATCCAAAGTCTCACTGAGTACTTAGGTATGTGCTAAACGCTGTGTCTTTATCTCTGTAACAATTTAACCTCCGTAACAACTGTATAAGGTAGGTATGATTATTCTCCTCATACATGGATGCTCAGCTCAGAGGTTCAGAGACCAGCCTGAGGTCACACAGCTGGTAAGCAGCGGAGCCATTTCAAATGCACGTCTGGCTCCAAAGCACAAGTTCTTTCCAATGTGGACTTCCATCTAGTTTATAATTGTGTGCAACCATACCGTTCAGTGACATAGTTCACAGAGAAGCTATCAGTACTGCAGGTCTTTAGAAAGTGAGCAATGAAAACACTTTCATGTTCTCTTCCTTCAGAGACTGAAAAACAGTAGACAGAAACTTGACCCCAGAGTAAAAGAACAAGTAGTAGCAGCTGATAATCAGCAGGTGTCGCAAGCTCAATGCCTGTCAAGATCAGGCAGAGACCATAAATACTGTGAACGAGGCCAGATTATAAGGAATACAGACCTGGAACCAACATACTCAATTTGAAGGGATTTAAGGCTCTGTGGCTCACTCAGTTGTGTGTCTGCCTCCGGCTCAGGCCATGATCCTAGGGTCCTGGGATCGAGTCCCACACTGGGCTCCTTGCTCAGCGGGGAGCCTGCTTTTCCCTCTGCCTGTTGCTCTCCCTGCTTGTACTCTCTCCCACTCTCTGACAAATGAATAAATAAAATCTTTAAAAAAATAAAAAATAAACAAAACACCACCCCCCAAAAGTCAACAAACACTCTGCTGGTCAAATAAAACACCTGCAGTCCCTACCAGTTTGGGAATCCAGATTAGGGCATACAAGGAGAGCATAAAATTGAGGGAGAAAAGGAATCCAGTGGTTAGCTGGACACAGAATTTAACTCTGGGCCCCTTCAAATGGGAGGTTCATCAATTGTGTATTTGTCATGGGATGGGTACCAGGAGAGAACAGAGAAGGAAGCTTACAAGGAGAAAACAGAAAAGTCCATGAGCCTACCAGTGACTCTGCAGACATGCCTATTATATGTACAACAACTAAGTATTTTAAAATTTCCTATTTCATAAAAATTTCAGGAGAATCCCTTGAAACTGGGGCCAGACTCAGATACTACAAGCTTTCCTGAATATGGTTTTATGCTTCTGGAGAACAGATGAATCCGTTTTGATATTCAATTGTACTCTGTTTAGCATAACACCTAATGTTCGATATAAGATATCATTCTTGGTTCTGTTTAAAGAAAACTTGCTTGGAAACATCAAAAATCAATAGTAAGTTTTATCAGAATTTTCTTCCAAATGCTTATTTCCTTTTAACCCCACTATCATTTAAAAAAAAAATTTTTTTTTTTTTTCAAAATTAAAGCTAATTCCTACTAGCAAACTGCTAATAATGGCTTCTCAATAGTTTATTTCCCCCCATATACCATTAAGAAACCAAGATGCTAAACCAAGCCTTTCTGCTAAACTGGTCTTGAGTTGTGGGTTCAAACCTCTCTTCCTTTAGTCTCATGGCTTACCAGTCACGTATCACACCTATAACACAGATAGTTCACTTTTTCCCCACATTCAAAAACTGAATTTGATCCACTAAGACACAAAACTTCTTGAACCAGTCCATTATTTTCCTTACAAATTTTGAGATTTTGAAGAGTTATGATCCAATTGTATAGGAATACTGTATTTCTCAGTTCATGTGTACACTTAAGAAAACTAAGGGGCGCCTAGGTGGCTCAGTGGGTTAAGCCTCTGCCTTCGGCTCAAGTCGTGATCTCAGGACCCTGAGATCAAGCACCGCATCCAGCTCTTTGCTCAGCAGGAAGCCTGCTTCCCTCTCTCTCTGCCTGCCTCTCTGCCTACTTGTGATTTCTGTCAAATAAAATAAAATCTTAAAAAAAGAAAGAAAGAAAGAAAGAAAGAAAGAAAGAAAGAAAGAAAGAGTAAACCACAGTCCTATACAGTATTTCTCGTTAAAAGAAACCAAGATATGAGGCCTAAGAATTGGCTGGGTGGCTGATGTACTGGGCTTACAAATTCACATATAATCATTTCCAAATTTGCACCATCCTACAAAGCAAACCTCAAGCTGTAACAATAATACCAACTCCTGAGAAAGCAGGAGAGTTGGAAAAAAGGCTCAACAAAAATTAAGCCAACTGTATCTACAATAAACACAAGTAACATTAAAGCAAATAAATATTAATTTGCTATATTTGAGTGCTTAATGCCAGATACTTTATTAAACACTTGACTGACATTATTCTTATTTAAATATTCACAATGACCCCTTGAAGTTTAAACTATTATTTATCCTCATTTTACAAATGAGGAAACTGAGGATTAAATAGGTTAAATAACTTGACTAAGATCACACACCTTTGTTGTTGTTTTTGAAGATTTTATTTATTTGAGAGCGAGCGAGTGCACCAAAGCAGGAAGAGCGGGAGAAGGAGAAGCAGGCTCTCCACGGAGCAGGGAGCCTGACATGGGGCTCGATCCAAGGATCCCAGGATCATGACCTGAGCCCAAGGCAGCTGTTTAACTGACTGAGCCACCCAGGTACCCCTGTTGTTGTTGTTTTTTAATTATTTTTTTAAGCAATCTCTATATATCCAACGTGGGGCTGGAATTTAGAACCCCAAGGATCACAAGCTGCATGCTCTGCTGACTGACTAGCCGGCCGCCCAAGATCACACCCCTCTGAAGCAAACCAGATTTAGATCTATTCTTTCTGAGATTCTAAAATCCAAAGTCTTAACCATGGCAACTATAGCAGGCCATGTTTTGCTTATCAGCTACCAGGTAAATGACTTTACAAATATAAAGCCTTGTTTTGCAATGGAACATACTTAGCTTTTTCAATGGTAAAAAACCAGTCAAATATCTTCTAATGAGGGAAAATCTGTCATCAATATCTATCAAAATCTGCCTGGAATCCACATGCTTCCCTCATTCCCATGCTATTACCTTACCGAAGGCTATCAACATTTCTCAATTTAATACCCCGTTTAGGCTGATCTCCCTACCTGTAATGCAGCCCCACTTCATTCAATTCTACACACAATCTAGGCAGTCTATTTTTCTAAAATGCAGACCTGACCAGCAACTACTATTTTTTGTGAGAAAATGTCCAAAATTTGTAAAACGCTAAAGGAGTCTTAGATGACCTGGCCCTTTTCAACAACACCTTCTGCGTCTTTTTTTTTTTAAACAACTTGTGCTACAGCCAAATTCAACAACTTACAGCTCCCCCAAAGTAGCCCAACTCTTCTCCCTTTGTCTACAGGCTTGCCTTAAAAGGGTTCTATCTCCAAGAAAACATTTCCATTTTCCCCTCCTTACTGCCAACTGCCATGTCCCTTCTCCCTGCTCACTCACATTCTTACCTTTCAATCACACCCCCTCCCTCCTCTGCGAATCCTTCCCTCACTTCTAAGGACTTCAAAATGCTCCCTGGCTTTCTGTGCTTAGCACAGATCCCACTGGATTATGCCTGCAGCAAGTTCCCTGAAGGCAGGAACTGGGGCTTTTTTCAGCTCTGGATCATTCCTCCACTAGTATAGTGCCTGGCTTATAGGTGTGTATCTCCACTCTAATATAAAACAAGTAATGGTGCCCTCTTATTTGTATAATACTTTCTAGCTTTCTCACTCTCATCTGATCCTCTCCTAATGTTGGCACTATGGAAATAATGTCAGGAGTTCAATTAACAATACTGGCATATTACTTTAGCTGATGCTAATTTATTCTATTTGAATTAAGTCAAAAGTATTTGAATTGGGCGCCTGGGTGGCTCAGTGGGTTAAGCCGCTGCCTTTGGCTCAGGTCATGATCTCAGGGTCCTGGGATCGAGTCCCACATCGGGCTCTCTGCTCAGCAGGGAGCCTGTTTCCCTCTCTCTCTCTCTCTGCCTGCTTCTCCATCTACTTGTGATCTCTCTCTGTCAAATAAATAAATAAAATCTTAAAAAAAAAAAAAAAGTATTTGAATTAAGTCAAAAGTCACAGAACTGGCTTTGCTCAATAAGCCAATCAAAAAAGCAGCTTTATTATAAGGGAGTCTGTCAATCCCACCAGTCTCAAAATAAAATTAATTTTTAAAATCAAGAGTCATTTAAATACATAGCTCAATTACTTACTCTATTAAGCGCTTTGGGGATGAGCCACTTTGATGGAATTCATCAGCATCATAGAATTCGTCTTCACTGCTAGAATAAGAGAACTCGGGGACAGTATTTGGAGACAAGTTGACATGGCTTGGAGAAGTCAAACTGCTACTAGGTGGTGAGTGCCCACTGCCTAGGAAGTAAAAACATTTTTAAATTAGGAGACAATGTTGATAATAGAGGGAAAAAAATTAGGGAGATGGGAGTCAAAACAGACTTTTCTAAAATCAAGAAAAGTTAAGTTGGCAGAAGTCCTTACACTCTCTGTAAAGAAAATCAACACTTAACCTAGCCAAAGAAAAAGGCAAATCACGTAATAGAATGGGACATAGACTTTTAAATGAAAAACTGCTATGTTCCCATTTATAAATATCCGTAATTAGAAAGGGAGCTCTTTCAATTGTAATCACAGCGTGGGAATTCTGGAGTCTGAAGCCCCACAACAGATACAATACCAATGGAGAGCCAGGCCTCCTATTTTATACTACAGAACCAGGTATTTTTAAAATGCAGCAAGGACACAATGAGAATGCATAATGGAAAGAATATCAAAGACCACATGAAAGTTAAAATATTGTCCAGGATATCACATTCACATTAGTCATTATGTTTTGGCAGTTACATGAAAACACAAAAGCACCACACACAGCCCTAACACTCAACGTCCAAACTCCTTACTTCTTTTCTACCTACGTCAAAGTCAGGTGCCTGAGGCTCAGGGGCAAAGAAAAACAGAGGTCTACTATGGGAAGAATGTGGAAAAGGAAAGGACTAGAAAAAACATCTTTCTATACCTAAGCAGTCTAAGGAAACGGAAATTAACAGAGATCCACAGAAAGACTACTATCTAATCTCTGTGATCATGATTCACTGTCTAGTAACAAACAATAAAAGTATCAAACCATGAAGGACTACTGAGATTAATTCAACAAGTGTTTATAGAGCATCTACAGGCTCTTGGCAATGTATGCCAATCTGCTATAGATGCTTGACAGAGATTAAACTTAATTAAGTCAATGCTAGTAATCTAAAAACCAAGGCCACAATTATAGAAGTTGAGAAACAGCAGCAACAAAAATGAATCCACAGTCACCCATGGATTGTTAGCCCATTCTTGCGTCAACAGTTAGAGAAAAAAAGCACATCCACCTGCCACATTTAGTTACCATGTTCACAAAGATATTTTAAAAACATTAACAGAAAAAGTTTGCACCAAAAAACGTAATCTTACTGTGGAAATTCCAAAAATAGTTCATCTTAGCAAATAACTTTAAATTCCCCGCCCCCTGCAATACTGGCAGTAAAACTGGAAAGAGACTTTCTCTTACTGAAATAGGCAATAATAATAATAATAATAATAATAATAATAATAATACTAAAACCCCCAAACCACCCAGGAATTAAAAATGATTAAGTAACATGCAAACACTCCAGGTGATCACACAATTAAAAATGTGTCCAAGAAGAAAATGAGTTTGGGAACTAAAAAAAAAAAAAAAAAAAAAAAAAGAAAAAAAAACAAAAAAACCAACAAAGACAAAAAAGTGAGTTTTCCTTATAAGAACAAACAATACTATTTTTTTTCCTCAGTTGTTACCTTCTTTTTTGTATCAAAGAGAGAGTTAAGGAAAGGTGAAGAAGAAATTAGGTTGGAAAAAAGCAAGAAATAAATCACATGTTAATTTCATTTCTAAAAGTCCTTTAAACATACCTATTCTAAAATGCTGTATTTTAAAAGTTATCTTCTGAAATAATTTATATCCTAAATTATTTATTATAATTATCCTAAATGTACACAGGAAGAATACCCACTTTTTCAAAGTTTGTAACTGATTTTATGTATCTCTAAACAGACAATTCTGGCTGTTTCCAAGCTGACATAATCCTTTCTTTAGTAAAAGGTGAAAGATTTTATATAATCTGAAGAGAAACCAAAGTATCCTTTTTTTTTTTTTTTTTTTTTTTTTGAGAGAGAGAGAAAGAGGGAGAAGACAGGGAGATTGAGAATCTTTATTTATTTATAATATTTATTTATTTGACAGAGAGAGCACAAGTAAGCAGAGCCGCAGGCGAGAAGCAGGCTCTCTGCTGACATGGGGCTCCATCCCAGACTGAGCCACCCAGGAGTCCCAGGGAGAGTGAGAATCTTAAGTAGGCCCCTCACCAACCAAATGTGCCCGATCTGATGCAGGGCTCTGTCTCAAGACCCTGAGATCATGACCTGAGCCGAAATCAAGAGTCAGATGCTTAACTGACTGAGTCACTCAGGTCTCCTAGAGTATCCTTTTATATTCAAAACAAAACAAAACAAAACAAAACAAAAAATAAAACACAGGTACTATTTTTAAAATGAACAAAAGGTGATACAAGTAATGAAATACAGGGGAAAAGTCAGCCAAACATTTCAAGCTCATTATTCAAATTACTTGTATTTTCCCAAGAACTTCAAATAAGAGCTATTTTTGCTTTCTTTCAAATTCAGAAGACAGTGGCCCAAGCTGTTAAATATTAAAGAACAAAGTAACAGTATCAGCATCTTTACTAATTCAAATTTCAAAATGGGCTAAAGTCGCAAGGTAATTTTCATTATTACAGGACAGGAGGAAAGTCCTGACTAAGAAAGAAATCTGTGGAGCAACAAACAGGGGCTCAACTCCTACTTCCTCAAGGCATAACAGGGACAAAAGCATGAAGTTTTCCTTTGAGTTGATCTCAACATAAAACTAATCAGTTTTCAAACAAGAAATTAATCTAATACTAACACTGATAGTATGCCTGTAAATTACAGGAAAAAATAAAGGCCATAGTCTAAATAAAGAGAATACATGTTAAAATGAAGTATCTTTTTTTGCTTATAATATGACAAAAATGTGAAAGAATAATACATTTAACCTTAAAAAAATATATGTGCCAAAAATGCTGTACGAGGATATTCACTAAGTACTGTTTGTAATAGGAAAATCCTGGAAACAACCTAAATGTCCGTCAACAGAAAAACAGGTAATATGTGCTCAGGCAGCCATAAAAAGAACACTGCAGACCTAACAGTATAAACACAGAAAGCTCTCTAAATGTTCTCTGTTAAATGAAAAGAGTAAGTCACAGAAACACACGATGTCATTCAGGTTAAAACAACAAGAAGAATACATAATATATTTTCACAGAACTAGGAGAAATAGTACTAAAATTTGTACAGAACCACAGAAAATCCCCAATACCCAAAGTAGTCCTGAGAAAGAAGAATAAAGTGAAAGTATTACAACACCAGATTTTGAAATATACTACAAAGCTGTGATGATCAAAACAGTATGGTACAGCCAGATCAGTGGCACAGAACACATACCCCCAAAGTAAATCCATGATTATACAGTCAATCCATGACAAAGAAGGCAAGAACACTTAACCTGTGACAAAGGAAGCAAGATTATACAATGGGGAAAAGACAGTCTCTCCAAGAAATGGTGCTGGGAAGGCTGGACAGCTGCAGGTAAAAGATGAATCTGAACACTTTCTAACACTATACACAAAAATACACTAAAAAATGGATTGAAGATCTAAATGTGAGACTTGAAACCATAAAAATCTAGAAAAGAGCACAGGCAAGAATTTCTCTGACATCGGCTATAGCATGTTTTTCCAGATGCGTCTGAGGCAAGGCAAACAAAGGCAAAAATAAACAATAGGGATTACATCAAAATCAAAAGATTTCCACAGCTAAGGAAGCTATCGACAAAACAAAAGGACACCTTAGTGAATGGGAGAAGGTATCTGCAAATGATATGTCCAATGAAGGCTTAATATTCATAATATACAAAGAACTTCTACAACTCAATACCAAAAAAAAAAAAAAACCCAACAATCTGATTTAAAAAGGGGCAGAGAAAGAAAGAGGGGGGGTGCCAGAGGACTGAATAAACGTTTTCCAAAGAAGTACAGATGGTCAACAGACAGATGAAGAGGTGCTCAACGTCATGAATCATCAAAATGCAAATCAAAACCACAATGATATCATCCTACACCAGACAGAATGGCTAAAGTCAAAATGACTGGAAATAACAAGTGTTAGAAACACTAATTCAGGGGACGCCTGGGTGGCTCAGTTGGTTGGGCCACTGCCTTCAGTTCAGGTCATGATCCCAAGGTCCTGGGATCGAGTCCCGCATCGGGCTCCTTGCTCGGCAGAGAACCTGCTTCTCTCGCTGCCTCTGCCTGCCTCTCTGCCTGCTTGTGTGTACTCTCTCTATCTCTGGCAAATAAATAAAATCTTTAAAAAAAGAAAAGAAAAGAAAAGAAACACTAATTCAGAAAGATACACACACCTCTATGCTTACTGCAGCATTATTTACAACAGCCAAGATATAGAAGCAACCTGTACCCATTAACAGGTGAATAATGAAAGAAAATGTGGTGTACACACACACACACAGACACACAGAGGAATATTACACAGCCATAAAAAGGATGAGATTGTGCCATTTGAGACACCATGGATGAACCTAGAGGGTATAATATGCTAAGTGAAATAAGCCCAACTGAGAAAGACAAATACCACATGACTCCACTTATGATTTAAAAACATAACAAAACAAAAAACTCCACAAATAAACAAACAAAAAGCAGAATCAGGCCGTAATACAGATAATAAAATGATGGTTGCCAGACAGGAGAGGGGTGGAGGGTTGAGCAAAATGGATGAAGGGGAGAGGGGAATACAGGATTCCAGTTATGGAATGAGTAAGTCATAGGAATAACAGGCACAGCATAGGGAATATAGTCAATGATAGCGTAACAGTGATTAACAGGACAGATGGTAGCTACACACTTGGGGGAACACAGCATAAGGTATAAACTTGTCAAATCACTAAGGTGTCACCTGAAACTAATGTAACATTGTTTACTA